>NW_015387595.1:386605-403347 GCF_001527695.2 Protobothrops mucrosquamatus
AGGTATGTCTAGTTTAACGAAGAGAAGGATGAGGGGGGACATGATAGGAGTGTTCCAATATCTCAGGGGCTGCCCCAAAGAAGAGGGAGTCAAGCTATTCTCCAAGGCGTCTGAAGGCAGGACCAGAAGCAACGGATGGAAACTAATCAAGGAGAGAAGCAACCTGGAACTAAGGAGAAACTTCCTGACAGTGAGAACAATGAACCAGTGGAACAACCTGCCTCCAGAAGCGGTGAATGCTCCAACCCTGGAAGTTTTTAAGAAGAAACTGGACAGCCATTTGTCCGAAATGGTATAGCTTTTCCTGCCTGAGCAGGGGGTTGGACTAGATGACCTCCAAGGTCCCTTCCAACTTTATCATCATCATCATCATCATCATCATCATCATCATCATCATCATCATCATCATCATCATCATCATCATCATCATCATTATTATTATTATTATTATTATTATTATTATTATTATTATTATTATTATTATTATTATTATTATTATTATTCCAGAGTTTGTATTTTATCAGAACCCCATCAAATGGGAGGAGGAGGAGGAGGAGCAGGGGCAGGGGCAGGAGCAGGAGAAATTGGCTATACAGGAACGGTGCTGTTCCAACATGGATTAATGTCACATGTGAACTCAGACAGTAAGGGCGTATTCCATAAACATGGCCAAAACAAACTAGCAACGATCTGTTTCATTTTTTGCTAGATCCAAGTCCATCATGTCCTCCATGACTCATTAGCCCAGGTTAGAAATGATGACTATTTAGAAAGGCTCCAAATTGGGAAAGATTTCTCTAACTGTCCAATCACCCTGAGGAAATCCTCTCCTATGAGTTAATGATTTTGGTTTTGGCATAAGGAAGAACAAAATCTAGCATCAATTGTTTTACTTGCCTAGCATCTGGATCACATGTAAACAGCAATCAGGTCGAAGAAATATATAAATGTGACCAAAAAAGGAAGAAACAGTTGACATTCCTCAATTAGCAAAGTTGGATTTTTAGTAGAAACTCCCATATACCTGGGTGTGTTGTTGGATAGGGCCCAGGAACCATCCCTCCAGATGGGCCCCAATCCATAATGTGTAATGTGTGTAATGGAACCCATTTTATTGATAATATCACGGGGTGGTTTTTTCCCTACCTTGGATGCTATGTGTTTTTATGTGACATTTTGTACGTGGCTTTATTTTTTAATATCGTTAGCTACCCAAAAGTCATGTGGTTTAGATGGGTGGCCTTATAAATCCAATCAATAAATAAACAATAGCTTCAGTGTGATGCTAAGCAGCCAGTATATTTCCACTGTAAAATATGCAAAAATAAATAAGAGTACCAAAATATTGTTGAGTGATTGACAGCTTCTTAGAAAATGGAGTGGATCAAAACCCTCCCGAGTTAACAATAGAATGCCTAAGTATGTTTAGGATTGGGATTTGCAACACAATAGCTCATAAATAACAAAGAACTAATGAAGCAGACATCAAAAATCTTTTCTTTTGATATATTCATGAAGAAAGCCCCAGGTTTGCAAATCCTAAAATTAAAAAAAAAAAAAATCACTTAAGTATTCAAGGCTACTAAAGTTTTTGTGCCATTTATGGACCGTTTCTACACACAATACAGGAAAATAGGACCACAAAATGGGCTTTCCCCCTAAATTAGTCTCTTTTTCTACTTATAGATTTTCCCGGCAGCTGTATTTAACTTTGACCCAAACGTTCATTTTGCAATGATTTTGTCAAAGGAATGGGAGTTCAATGGAAATCAGGCACAGTCCTATGAAGAATATTTTGCCGAGTTATCCATGCCCATATTTCCTTCCTTCACTCTACAATGAGACAACAGCAACAAGCCAAATCCTTAATTCTATCCATGTCATTTCATTGGTTATTTGTTTTTTAAATGCAGCTGACAAAAAACATTAGACGTGGAAACTTCCAAATATCGGTGTGAGGCCTGATTGACTGGAATTTCCTAAACTGTGGGTTGAACTGTGTTATAGAAGAATGGTACATATTACCTTTATGGACATAAATGTCACATGTAAAGAATACGACTGATTCACACATTACCCACGATGGTTCGTTTGATTTTGGAATAGGGTTGTGTGCATCCAGATCCTGCTTTTTAACCATATTTTACCGTGGGCCATATTGAGTAATGCATTACAACAAGATTCACTATCGAGTAGCCATTAGCCAACTCCCTATCTTCCCACAAACATATAATGTTCACCGTTCCTCTGATATGAAGAAGTGAAAGTTATTATATACATTTGATTGTTGGTCTCACAGCATCTAAGCTGGAAGTGGGTTTAGTTTCCAATGCTTTCAGGTTAAATGGAGAAAAAGCCCTCTTGAACGCACTTTGTGGAGGTAAGGCTAATTTCTTGGTGATACAGAATGATCATTGCTTGGCCCTTCGTTATTGCAGCAGTGATAACCAGCTTTTGAACTGCAATAAATGAGGCCAATCAACATTACTTTTGTCTCATTACTTCAAGAGCTCACACGTAAATTCCCTCTTCTCTCCCCCACCCCCCTTTGGTAGGAATTAACCGGAGCACTCAACGTTGTGTTGAGGTCTTTCTCAACTAGAGATCAAACAGTTTGAACTTTGCTGCGTCCAGTAAACTGACTGGCAAATGGAGTGGTTTAAAAGAAAAAAAAAACCTCCTCTCCAGCTTTACACACACAGAGAGAGATTTAACCTCAGTATAATTTAGAAGAGGGTAAAGTGATAACAACTGCGTTAAGCCCACTAATATTTCCTATTTAGCTTTGTCAATGTTACCACTTGGATGAAAAAAACGGAAGAAGGTGGATCCTATAAAATGACACTGGGTGATTTGTTACCACGGCCGGAAACTTTGTGAACTGTAATTCAATAAGAAAATATTTAGAAACCAAACTTTATCCCAGAGCAGTGTGACTCTCCAGATGCTGTCAAACTACATCATCCAGAATCTTTCACCATCCAGCTGTGGCTGCTTAAAAGAATTAAATTAATGGATGTATCACAGTTTTGGGTCATGGCGTGGGACCAGCCATAACACTAAGTGTTATGCCCTTTGCATTAAATATTAAATTAAATTTGGTGAATATTATTATTGTTAGTCACGTAGTTAATAATTTCCTGCAACATCTTTTGAAGCTTTCTGAGGTCACCTACATTTTGGAGATCTCTCTGAAGGATGATTGCGACCCCGGAAATGAAATAGCGTGTAACAAACCCAGCTCCATCCCCAAAGGTAGAAAGATGGTCAAGAATGAGAAGAAAATAATCACTCTCTAGCATCAGCCACCAGAATCTATTATTTTACTCTAAAGTTAGGGTTAGACTCAGCCGTTAAAGACACTGAGCTTGTCAGCTTTCCAGCTGACATCCCAAGTTTGAGACCCCAGCACCGCACAAAGGGGCGAGCTCCCGTTCCTTGCTCCAGCTCGTCCACCTAGCAGTTTGAAAGCATGCAAATGTGAGTAAATTAATAGGTACCATTTTAGTGGGATAGTAGCACTGTCCCATGCGCTTTTGGCATATAGTCATGCTGGCCACATAACCATGGAAAATGTCTTCGGATAATGCTGGCTTCCTCAGCCAGGAAACGAAGATGAGCACCATGCCCTAAAGTTGGATACAACTGACAGGGAAATCTTTATCTTTACTAGCATCACCCACAGGAGTCCTTTAATTTACTCCAAAGTTAGAGTCACCAGAATGAACAATATTGTTTTTGTAGTTGCTCTCTTTAGCCACCTCAATACAGCTGAACTATTTTTCTGAGATGACTATTGATATGCGTCTATATTAGGCAGTTCACTTGAACAACACTATGTGACTGTTTTATTGAAAATCTGGCATTCTGCCTTGATTTTGCATATCTCTTAACCGAGATGCATGCATTACTACAGATGGGGGGAAAAACAACAAAAAGAGCAACAAGTAATTTACTGTTTCCATCGGAAATAACAACAGAATTGTGTGGATTCTTAAGCCATTCTACCATTTCCAGTAAAATTGTGTTCTACTTGCCAAAACATCAATTTGCACTGCAGAATCTTGATCCTTTCTCGCAGCTTCCCTCTATTAAAAAAAGATGTTCATCCCTAATAGGAGATCAGAAAAATCCAGCCCGTTCAAAATGCAGGTTCATCTTTGCCAACGTTTCAAAATCCAGGAGGTGTATTCCATATAAATGAGAGAATAATTTATTTTCAGGCAGGTGTGTTATTGGGAGGAGAAATCTTTTCCTGAATTTCTAATGTTTTCACAGCAATTCAAGGCATAGGAACCATTGTAAAGGGGGGGGGGGAATTATCAGCTAACCATTCTGTTCAGATCAGTGTGTTAGAGTGATCCTGCATTGCCCACAATTGCCCAATGGACTTCAAAGGTGTACAATGGAGTTCTAAAAAGGATAGACCAGATTCTGTTTAAGGTCTTCCCGATTCTCTCTGGTGGAGCCCACTGAAGTCTGTTTTTTTGCAGTTGGAGAGCTTTTCTAAGGCCTTATCGGTGCCTTATTCTTGGTAGATGTTTAATTCACCAGGTTTATACATTAAGGCCCCTCCCCATATAATGATCAGGCACATATCTGCACACATAACTCAAAGGCCCTGTCTTTTTTTAAAGGATGACCCTGAGCTCATGTACAAGTCTGCCTGGTCATTATTAACCATTTAAACTTATCTATTATCAAGTTCATCATCGTTAGTGCTCAACCAACGCATCAGACAGAATTTACTCATTTATTAAATTTGTTTGCTACCCATCTCGCCACAAGGGTGATTCACGACCATCTTCAGACAGATGGTGGTGGTCTTAATTCCCAAGGGATTTTAATTGACCCTAGTCCAGGGGTCTTCAAACTTGACTCTTTTATGACTTGTGGACTTCAACTCCCAGAATTCTGGGAGCTGAAGTCCACAAGCCATAAAAGGGCCATGTTTGAAGACCCCTGCCCTAGTCCTTTCCAGCTTGTCACTTGTCTGCAAAATCTGATTAAGAAGTTGCCAAGACCATTTTGGTATTTAAGTCCCTTGCTCTTCGTGGGAGCTACAAATAAGTGGGCAAGACTCAACAACCATTTTGTGAGAGTGCCCACGCCATAGTTCCTAATGTGATTGAGAACCCCTAGTTTAGGCAGTAGTGTGTTATGTGAATCCAGCTAATGATGATTTATACAATTAACAGTGGTTAATAAGACTTGACTTAGCATGAGGTACGAATACAGCCAAGTCTTAACTAGACTTGAACCTCTAGTGATAAAAAAGTGAGCCCATATACCAGCCATCATATAATAAATATATCAGACGAGCTGTTTTTAATTTTATATCATCTAGCCTTATCCTGTTTTCCTAACCTTTGAGATGACATCCAAAGTTTAATCCTGGGATTATGATGAAGATCTTTCCTGAAAGCTCAGCCATAATGTTTCAATTCTAATTGTTCTAAAGGACATTTCATTCATACATAGCCTAAATAAATATAGGTTATTCATGTCCACAAGGTGGCAATAGAATCTTTGAAATGCTCTGTTTGGGTAATCAACAGTATACTCTCCAATGCTTCAAAGGAAGAGCATGTAACTTCCTACTACAGTTAGGCTATAAGTAACGCTTGAGTATGCATGTCTGTTGAGTCGCTCCATCGTGAACACAAACTTTGTTTGCACTACAGACGAATAACCATTGAGAAAACAGGAAAAGCCAGCAGTTGTTTTTATCGATCTAATTTGTGAAATTTCTTATTGTTATGAACTGTTATCCCATTTAGGAAGCTAGGATACCTATTTACTGGCGTCTTTAAACAGAAACCTAGACAAATGTCATCAAATAGGTACAGACATCCAACATAGTAAACTGTGAATTGTTTAGCCAGGTTTCATGGAACAAAAACCCTTTGATTCACCTGTTAATTCATACACTGTAGTTTTTAAAAAAAACTCACATTAGTTGAATTCACAAATTATTCTGCTAAGCCATAAAGAAGAAAAGTATATTTTGGCTTTACAGGGTAGGTGAAACCAAACAGCTTCCAGTACGAATTTGTCAATAAATAAATAAATATTGAAATATGGAAGTTTCTTCTTACACAATAGGTCAGGAAATCAAGGACAAATTCATTGTCAATGCATTTTATCTTATATCAGGCCTACCAGGAAGGTGGCTGGCAAGTGACTGCCCTAAGATGATCACAGTAGAATTCAACCATTACACTCACAAAATGCAGTTTGTGGCTTTGTGTGAATGTACCCATCCAACTGTGGTTTATTTTGTAAACCAGAGTTAGGCAAAGAAGGCCTACCACATTAACAGAACACATACACCCATCTAGCATTTGGTCTCTCCAGAGGATTCAGGCCGTTCCATGGTCTTATGATGTCTCTTCTACCTACTGCCTTAACGAATTCATTTTTTATTAAGCAGCAAAGTAAATATTTCACTTTGTATTTTAACAAACAGCAAGGTAAATATTTAAGTGAGACTAGCGTAAACTCTTGGCAGGTCTACCCTCGCAAGTAGCACTCATTTGCTTTTAAATAATTAAAAGTCAATATTCTGCCAAAGTGTCTCTTTCCGATGCAGAACTAAATGCCTCGGGCTAGGCTACATGCTTATTTGGACCCCAATTCACAGCACAAAACTTACTTTAGAAGACATTCCTCTGATGTTTAACTATTCTTCAACCCACTCCCTCCTGCATGTGCTCTCTCTCTTTTTTTCCAGAGCCATATTTCTGTCTGGCTCTCCTCTTCAATAAACTACAACCTTCTTTTTAAAGCAGTCTCCATGTTTGCTTATTCCCAGCTTGGACTGGACCCTGATGAAGATTTTTTCCTTCAACACCTGGCTCCACCCAATCTTTTTGGGAACGTGGCTCTCTGCCTTAAAAGAAACCCATTCCCCTTATCATTGCTCTGTGCTCCCTCCAATCTTCCCCTGCTTGGTGCTTCCAGATGTGCTGTTATTACAAATCAAGATTCTGCTGGAGAACTCATTCCCCCCCCCTTTCTGTCTCCCCTCCCCACCCCCCTTTTGCAGAGCAGAAGTGTCAGGATGGCTTTGATGGCATTTAATTAAATATTTGGCAGTGTTTAAATTAATTAAATATTTAAACATTAAATCCTAAATAGGACGTGATCTCTGCTGCGAGGACATTTTGCCTCGGTGGCCATTAGTCATTTAATAGAAGTCAAATTGATGTGCAGAAGGCTTCCCCCCCCCCCCCCAGCTAAGTGAAGTCTAAAGTGGAGGCACTTTGCAGCCTCATTAATAAGTAACCAAAGCTGGATCCAGGCTCAGCATCAGCTAGGCTAGTCCTATTAACGGAAATGTTAATGTCCCTCCGGTGGACGCGAGTCTCTCTGATCCAGACGGTTGATGAGATGGACACAAGATGAATTGGTGTACCCTGTCGCTGAAAAGTTAGGCAGCCAACTTTCTGTTCCATGCCAGGTTTAGCGCCTTGCCAAAATCTGTCTTCCACTTTCCTGAAAACTTTTCCACCCCAACCCACTTGGAAAGACACTCCAGTTTTCTCTGTGTCTTTCCCAGACTGCCTTAAACATTATAGATAAACTGGAGTGAGGTGTGTGCATTATCCAAGCTTCATCGCTGGAGATATACTGCAGAGCACTGTTGTTGGAAAATGTGCAACGGAATAACAGAAGACCCTTTAGATGCAGTGTTTCTCAACCTTGGCAACTTTACAATGTGTGGACTTCAACTCCCAAAATTCTCCAGCTAGCAATGCTAGCTGGAGAATTCTAGGAGTTGAAGTCCACACATCGTAAAGTTGCCAAGGTTGAGAAACACTGCGTTTAGAGTTTTCTAGTCCAATCCCCTACTCAAGCAGGAGATCCTATAACTATACCATTTCAGACAGACTATCCAGCGTCTTCTTAAAAGTCTCCAGTGATGAAGAAACCACAACTTCTGAAGGCAAGCTGTTCGACCGGTTAATTCTTCTCAAGTGTTAGGAAACTTCTCCTTAGTTCTAGGTTGCTTCTCTCCTTGGTTCATTTCCATCCATTGTTTCTTGTCTTGCCTTCTGGTGCTTTGGAAAAATAGGTTGTCCTCTTCTTCTTTGTGGCCAAGCAGACCCAACAACTTCCAGATTTGTTTAGGCTTCATGAGATCCATTCCCTCCTGACATCTCCATTTGGGACTTAGTAAAAGATGGAAAGTTACAGATTATTGGGAAGAGGATTGGACAAGGAATGAGAGAACACTTCCGTCCAACCGTTGAAGAAATAACTAGGCGAGACGGTCAGCGTACAAGTTTAATCAATAAATATACATCAATAAATAAAACTAGGAATGACAGCACCCCCGGGGCTCGTTTTCCTTCGGTGTTGTGGCCGAGGAATTTAAGCAATTTCTTTTCCACTGTGGGAAAAAAGAACAACAGTTTTAAAGAATGTAGTAGAAATGTTCAGCCAGGTTCTAAGTAAAGTGTGTCCTTACTTTACAGATAGTTCTCAGTTTGAAAGTCCTTTGGGGATAATCCTGTGACTTAAATGCTCTCCAATACAAATCCAGTTAGAGATAAAGAATCGTAAGCCAAAGAACAAGAAGATTTAGACAAAAGATTACGAAGACACAGAAGATACAGTATCTGCTCTGTTCTTGCCTACGTGATTGAATTGTAGCTGTTTCTGTATAAGTAACAACGAGGAGACACATTTTCTTCTGAGGATGCAAACCCAAAAGGTAAACAGACCACAATAGATTTCCCTGCAGTGCTACACACCTTATTTTAATAAATAGCCCCACAAAGATCTTATCCACTAAATCAGAGAGCTCCAAACTTAGCAACTTTTAAGACTTGTGGACTTCAACTCAACAGCATGGCTGACTGAGGAATACTGGGAGTTGAAGTCCACACGTGCCAAGTTTGGAGACCCCTGTACCAAACCATCTTCTGCAAAGAAAAATGACCCCCCCCCAAAAAAATCTCAGGGGTCAGCTTGTGAAACCTAGCACAGAGCCACATTCCAAAAGGTGACTGTAGAATTAAATAACAAAACAACCTACACGTTTTCCCCAGGAATTAATTTTAAATACTAGATTTCGATCTTCCACACATTTCTTTTTCAAACCTGTCTACTTCTAGTAGTTTGTTGGCAATTTTAAAAAAAGAAGGGATTGTGAATTATGAAAATTTTAATGCCACACATGGAAGTCACCAGAGGAGACAAGCTGTATTAGGTATTGCTAAATATCGGGCAAATTTTCAAGTATTCTGTATTGTTGGGTGGGTGGGTTGGGGGGGAGAAATCACACAATGATTGCTTTCACACAATAGGTGCTGGTACCCAACTGTGCTAGGATTAGTGCAATGTGTCAATCAGTCCTTGTGGAACACATACAATCCAGTCATTATTCAAATTTATCCTTAATATTAGGCAAAAATGCAAATATTTCCTGGTAGGTGAGGAAATAAAGTAAGCAGGAACAGATGAGGTTCACACTTCCATAAGCTATATTAGTTTGATGAGGCTGTATGTCCTCATCTCTAACAGACTGTAGTAAGTGAACGGATATTCAGTATAAAATAAAATAATCCTATAATAAAAAATAATAATGCAATAACGGCAGTACAGTGACATCATTGAGACTGAAGAGTAATACCCAAAAGCTTTCAGGGAAAGCTAGTTGTTCAACCTCTGGAAAATCATAAGCGTGGGATGGTCTACAGCAGGGGTCCCCACCCCCCGGTCTGTGGACCAGTACTGGGCCGTGGCATGCCAGCAACCAGTCCACACAAACAAGCAAAGCCCCATCTGCGAGATGCAGGCAGCACACAAAACCATGCACTCGCCGGTCCGTGGAAAAACCTCTCTCCACGGAACCGGTCCCTGGTGCCCGAAAGGTTGGAGACCTCTGGTCTACAGTGATTAAGTTACCAGATTAGAAACCAGGAGACTGTGAGTTCTAATCCCACCTAGGCATGAAAGCCTATTGGTTGACTTTGGGCCGGTCACTTTCTCTCAGCCCAGCTCACCTCACAGGTTTATTGTTGTAGGGCAGACATGTCAAACTCACGACGTCCCGTAATGTATCGGGACGGTTTTGCCATTGCCGGCAATGGGGTGGGCGCGGCTTCCGGATGACGCATCCGGCCCACGGGCCGGCAGTTTGACACCCGTTGTAGGGTAAAAAAAAACCTCCATTAAGAATGCTTAGGGTGCTGTGCTGACCTAACCAACTGTAATGTATTCAATAAGCTGGGGAACACCAGGCTTTTGAGGATGGAGTCTACCACTTTGTCTATGGAGATTCTCCATCATCCAGGTCATGGTTGTCCCAAAGGTGCTTTTTCACCAGGCAACTGGACTTTCTTTTTTCTCTTTGAAGACGTTTCACTTCTCATCCCAGAAGCTTCTTCAGCTCTGACTGGATGGTGGGGAATGGAAGGATTTATACTCCTTGCAGACAGCCGGTCATTTGCATTCTTTCAGAGAGTCATTGATGCCACCTGGAGGCTTTATCTGTGATGTCAGGGTCACCTGAGTAGTGCAAATGGGTGTGGAGCCTTCTTGGAACGGTTGACTGTGTGGTAAACTGAAGGTAGATGAGTCTACCACTTTGTTTCTCAGGATACAGCTCGTGATAGTAACCTAATTTAGAAGAAGGGGCAGTTAAGGGGACAAAACACTTCACTTAAAATTCAAAATTTTACCCTGAATCTTCCATTTCTCCAAAAAGAGACAAAAATAGCTGAAAGCACCACTCCAGGAGACTTCTGGCCCCACCAAAATAAAGCTAGTGAAGGAGATGCCCTTCTCCGGCGGTGAATTATGATTTGCCACCATCCCCGAACCCTGCCAGTTTTTATACCAGCGCAGCTAAAAATTGACTTTCAATCCTGTCGCACAATAAGGAAAAATAGAAGTTAAATTGGGTAGTGTTGTTGTCTTGCATTTGGAAGGAAAGTAAAGCATTCAGGAGCCAGAAACTTTGACAAGTTGGAAGAGCTCACTCCTGCCTATCACTTTAAATATTTTAAGGCCGATTAATTAACCTTGAAAGAGAGACGGTGACAAAAGGCGAAGTTTCTTGGAATAAAAGCATCAACTTGGCATGGGTATTTTAAGCTGACAGACCTGAGCATATGGTCTTTCCAGAACAGAGTTTCGTGCATATGTATCCGTTCACAGAAAGAGCATTAGGAAGAATGCAAGCATTTTACAAAGCCAGCATAACTGTATATGTGTGGGAGAAATAAGCGGAAATGAACTTCACACATAAGGGGGAAAAAATAAAAAATGACACAGATTTATTTTCATCTCTCGGGCAGACTGCCTCATAGCAACCGTGAAAGGCTGGGAGATGTAAACTTGAGAAAACAAGAAATATTTTAGTGAAATCCTTGTGAATGTATGGCAAGAAGCTAGCTTGTGCTAGTTTTCACGGTGAAGGAGGGGGGGGACGCAGAGATAGAATCAGAATCTTAAGGCGGGTAACAAATGAAGCATACAGTTAATCCCATTCTGTTGCCTCTAATTTTCTCTGCTGTCCTTTAATTAATCTGGAAAAGGCTCTCCTTTGCTTTCTAAAGGGTAAAGGTTTCCCTGTCAGTCATGCCCACTCTCGGACACGATGCGCATCTCCATTTCACTTTACAAGGCCTTGGTGAGGCCACACTTGGAATACTGCATCCAGTTTTGGTCACCACGATGTAAAAAAGATGCTGAGACTCTAGGAAAGAGTGCAAAGAAGAGCAACAAAGATGATCAGGGGACTGGAGGCTAAAATATATAAGGAACGGTTGCGGGAATTGGGTATGTCTAGTTTAATAAAAAGAAGGATGAGGGGTGGCATGATAGCAGTGTTCCAGTATCTAAGAAGAGGGAGTCAAACTATTCTCCAAAGCGCCTGAAGGCAGGACAAGAAGCAACGGATGGAAACTGGAAACTAATCAAGGAGAGAAGCAGCCTGGAACTAAGGAGAAACTTCCTGACAGTTAGAACAATTAACCAATGGAACAACCTGCCTCCAGAAGCGGTGAATGCTCCAACACTGGAAGTTTTTAAGAAGAGACTGGACAGCCATTTGTCTGAAATGGTATAGGGTTTCCTGCCTGAGCAAGGGGTTGGACTAGATGACCTCCAAGGTCCCTTCCAACTGTATTATTATTTTTTGACTGAGAGAGCCAGTGTTGTCCGAAGAGTTTCTATGGTCATGTGGCCAGGATTATATGCCAAAGGCGCACAGAATGCTGTTGCCTTCCCACCAAAGTGGTACCTATTAATCTACTCGCGTTTGCATGCTTTCAAACTGCTCGGTGGCCAAAAGCTGGAGCAAGGAACGGGAGCTCACCCCCGGCATGTAAAGCTCGGGTCTCATACCCGGGCTGTCAGCTCTCCAGTTGACAAAGCTCAGTGTCTTTAACCACTGAGCCGTCGCGCCCCCTTTGCATTCTCCCATTATATAAATGGATGAAATAAAGAAGATGGATCTCACTTACAAACTGTTCCTTGGTGAGAATAAGATACTGTTAAGTCTAAAGCTATTCTTGGTTTTTGCGGATTGATATAGCTGGGCATTGAGAGTTCAGAAAAGAGACATGCCACCAGCTGATTACTGAAAACATTTCTGAAATTGCCTCCTGTTCAGCTGTTGTCTTTCAGCAGTGAAAAGATCAAGGGGGAAAAAAAGCAATGGCTTCCTTCTTCCCTTTGCTGAGTTACAAAAAAAAGGCAAGTAAATAGCATTAAGCACTTTTTTGGGGAGGTTTATTGCCCCTCTTTTCCTATCAACTGCAGTTAAATTGGAAAGTCTCTGAAAACAGCTTCGGACCAAAGTTTATTAGCTTCATAGGAAACTAGGAGAATCCCCTGTGAAGGGATCCTATCTTCTTTTTTTCCCCTGAAAGTAGAATATGAATGCTTAAGTACATACAGCAAATGTTTGAATGTGTTGTCTAGTTTTTCCCCTTCTTTTTAGAACCATGGCAATTTGTCCCCGGCTTTTCATCTAGAACAGGCATGTCAAACTCGCGACGTCACGCAATGTATTGTGACTTTTTCCCCATTGCCAGCAATGGGGTGGGCGCAGTTTTGGCTGCGACATGCCTGATCTAGAATGTACAGGTAGTCCTTGACTTACAAAATTTCATTTTGTTGTTGTTGTTAATTGCGAAGTCGTGTCTGACCCATCGCGACCCCATGGACAACGTTCCTCCAGGCCTTCCTTCCTCTACCATCTTCTGGAGTCCATTTAAGCTCACGCCTGCTGCTTCAGTGACTCCATCCAGCCCCCTCATTCTCTGTCGTCCACTTCTTCTACTGCCCTCCATTTTTCCCAGGATTAGGCCCTTCTCCAGTGAGTCCTTCCTTCTCATTAGGTGGCCAAAGTATTTGAGTTTCAACTTCAGGATCTGGCCTTCTAAAGAGCAGTCGGGGTTGATCTCTTCTAGGACTGACTGGTTTGAACGCCTTGCAGTCCAAGGGACTCGCAGGAGTCTTCTCCAGCACCATAGTTCAAAGAAATTTCATTTAGTGAACGTTCAAAGTTACAACGGCACTTTAAAACAAGTGACTTATGCACATTTTTCAGAGTTACAATCTTTGCAGCGTTCCCTACGATCCTGCGATCAAAATTCAAACGCTTGGTGACTGGTTCATATTTATGACGGTTGCTGTGTCCCCAGGTCATGGGATCCCCTTTGGCGATCTTCTGACAAGCAAGAGTCCATGGAGAAGCCAGATTTCCTTCACAACCAAGTTACTGACTTATCAATTGCGGTGATTCACTTAACAACTGAGGCAAGGGAAGTCGTAAAATGGGGCAAAACTCACTTAACAAATGTCTCACTTAATAGAAATTTTCAGCTCAATTGTGTTCATAAGTCGAGGACTACCTGTACACTAAAGTCAAGAGTTCCTTCCAGTCTACCAGTAGTGTCTCATTTTCAAATGCTACCTTTGTCCACAGATGAGCAAAAAATACATGATTAAGACAGAGGTCCTCAACCTTTTGGGCACCAGGGACCGGTTCCATGGAGAGAGGTTTTTCCGCGGACCGGAGGGCCTGAAGTCAGGTTTCTGGATTGTTTGGGCATGAACTAATCTTCTGAAGAATATTCACAAATGTTGGCTGATGGCCACCGATCCCCCTAAGTGGATCTATACAAGGCAAGACAACAGCCTTCTCTTTTGAGTTTTGCATGGGATCTATAAAAAAAAATAACCTTCACTCTCCCCTCCCTTAACAGCTGCTGGAAGATATAGCAGATCGAACAACACAAGAGTACAAACTTTAAACCCCAAACACACGTCGACTTGAAATATGTGGAACTGTTGACACCAGCCAAAGTTGCTCAACCGGGAGACCACCAGCCACCCTGCAGACCTTGTAGAAAGCAGCTGGAGCTGCTTCTCACGTTTTCAAGGCATGGAAGTGCTTTGGCTTCTACAGCTCTTATATTCACAGCGGCGAGTGACTCGTTCCTTCTCAGCCAAGGCTATTCTTAGTTCTGCCACCGTCTCCTTTTTCGCAGATCAGAGATTCCAGCTGCTTCTCTGCAGAAAACACGAAGAAAACCTAAACCTACCGTTCTCCTAACTTGACATACCCTAGAAAGTTGGAAGTTGCACAGCTACCAAAAAAGAAAAAAGAAAAACAAAAGCCAGAGGAATTACAGGTACACAATTGTTAAGCCCCAAATTTCTGTTGTTAAGTGAATTTTGCCCCATTTTACGACCTTTTATGCCATCGTTGTTAAGTACATCGATGCAGCTGTTAAATTAGTCACACTGTCATGGTTCCGACTAATGAAACTT
Organism: Protobothrops mucrosquamatus; assembly: GCF_001527695.2. Classification (NCBI taxonomy): domain Eukaryota; kingdom Metazoa; phylum Chordata; class Lepidosauria; order Squamata; family Viperidae; genus Protobothrops; species Protobothrops mucrosquamatus. Next base: position 401,402 of record NW_015387595.1, read on the forward strand.
TGACACACACGGTTGTTAAGTGAATCTGGCTTCCCCTTTGAATTTTGCTTCTCAGAAGGTCACAAAAGGCGATCAATGCTGCAACCGTCATAAAGGGGGGTCAGTGGCCAAGCATCTGAATTTCAGTGCCGTCGTAACTTTGAATGCTCATTAAATGGACCGTTGTAAGTCAAGAACTACCTGTGTACGCCAGCGGCTTTTGACCATTTTTCACACAACTTTGGCAGCATCCCCATGATCACGTGATCAAAATCCAGACACTCAGCAATGGGTTCATATTTATGACGGTGGCAGTGTCCCGGGGTCCTGGGATCACCTTTTGCGACCTCCTGACAAGCAAAGTCAATGGGGAAGCCAAATTCACTTAAAACCTATGTTACTAATTTAACAACTGCAGTGATTCACTTTATAACCGTGGCAAAAAAAAAAAAAAGTTGTAAAAAGGGGCAAAACTCAAATCAACAAACCTCTCGCTTAAGCAATAGAAATTTTGGACTCCACTGTGATCCTAAGCCATGGACTACTTGTATAACTACATACATTGGTTTTCAAAGAGTTGGGATACTGCTAAGCCGTAAGCAGTGGCTTAACTACAGTGGCTGGTTCAGACACCCAACCATATTTTGATGTATCATAGCGTACAAGCACATCCAGTCAATTTGTCTTTGAAATGTAGATGCATGCTGCTAACACTATAATAAAATGTTTCTTCCTGGTAATTAAATAGATCCTCTCCATTCTCAACCTTCAGCCGTTCTGACAGGAATACAAAGTGCCATTATTAGCAAAGGCCGCACTTTATTTTAAAAAATTAGAGATACATAAGAGCATTTACAAAGGATTTTGTTTAAAAAAAAATATCAGGCTGTAAACTCAAATCTGCGAAGAGGTTTGCCTTCCATGGCTAACTCCAACCAGCGCATTGGTGGGACTTCCCAGCATCCAGAGGGGAAAAAAAAAATCTCTTTTTCCCCCCCCCCCCCCCGATCAGCACATCAAATAACTCTTTCCTTAGCAGCAATCCAAGCACATCCCTGTTTGAGGTGGCTGGTATATTCAAAGAGTTCCTTTAAAAACAGACATTCCATTAAAAAGGAAAAGAAAAACCAGTTTTCAGAACCAGTCGGTTTCTTCCATAAAAACACATAAAGGAATTTCCCCCTCCATTCTAGCATTCATCGGGACTCACTGGCAGCCTCACGCAAAAATGCAGAATCCTGAAAATAAAAATATAGGGCGAGGGAGTTGTGTTTTTTTTTAAAAAAGCCGGTGATCAGGAGAACGAGCAGCTTCCGTAGCTTTAGCTATTTCGAGGTCCGTGGGAGTTTTTTACTACTCTGAGGTGGGGTGAGAACACCCGTGGGCAAAGGAGAACACATGTTCTTCTCAGCTAACATAGCTTGTTTTGTTTGAGCTTTGTTCTAGAAAAGAAGAATACCAAAAGGAAACCGTTACTCATTCATTCAAGTGCACCGATGGATTGTACAGCTATTTGCTTTACCTGTGCAAATGAAAAAAAAGAAATAAGCCACAATTGATGCCCTTACTATTCTCTTACGTATTAAAAAACAGCCAGACTGGAACAGGATGAGATTCCTCCCGTTACAATTAGTTCTCAATTTTCAACATTAATGGAATGTACCTGCTACCGTCGTAAATCGTGACAGTCATAAAGAGGGCCATCATGTGACCGAACCTATTTTACTGTGGCAGTCATTATCGAATGATGCAGTCATTAAGAGAACTCAATGCGGCCGCGCGGGCGGTGTTGGGAGGGACTCGTCGCTCCCATATAACACCGCTTTTGCGTGAGCTGCACTGGCTGCCGGTAGCCTTCCGGGTGCGCTTCAAGGTGTTGGTTACCACATTTAAAGCGCTCCATGGCATCGGACCTGGGTATCTCCGAGACCGCCTTCTGCCGCAGATTACCTCCCATCGACCGGTAC
>NW_015387595.1:403447-432265 GCF_001527695.2 Protobothrops mucrosquamatus
AGATCTCCCCTCCTTCCGCCGTGCCCTCAAGACATGGCTTTTCCATCAAGCGGGATTGGCCTAGGGGGGGGATTGTATAGGGATTTTAATAGGGATTTTATAACTTTTCTAAAAATAACAGGCTTATTTAATATATATTTTAATTGTTTTTAGATATTTATTGTATAGTTCCGTTTTTATTGCCTGTAAGCCGCCCCGAGTCCTTCGGGAGAAGGGCGGGATATAAATTAAAGTAATAATAATAATAATAATAATTGTTTGCTGTTGGGCATTTTTGCTAAAAACTGGAAGGAAATGCAGTTTCCACATAGGTGCATCACAAACATGCCTTCAGGACCAAAATGCAATGAAAATTTGTTCTGAACGGTCTGAAAAGGGCCCAACTATTACAAACATTACCGTTTTTAGAGTCACACACTGCACTATGCAGTGATTTATTTAGTTGTGATTTATTAAGCAAATTACAACTAGCTGGCTGAGTAACAATACACCGCAAACTATGGTTTATAAAGCCAAAATGACTGCATTCATACCACACAAAATTAGCAAAATTACAAAAACAGCTTTACGGCTTAGTGTGCTGGCAGTTGAACATACACTAGGACTCCATTAGGAATAGAATAAAGTTGCACAAACAGAAGTTATATACATTTAGTCCTCAACTTATGACAACTGGGACCAGAATTATTGTCGACAGTTTGTTAAGTAAGTCATGCCTGATTTTATGATCTTTTTTTTTGCCATGGTCATTAAGAGAAGCACTAGTCATTAAGTGAATCCATGCACTCATTTAAGCAAATCGGGCTTCCACTCTTTGACTCTGCTTGTCAGAAGCCAGCTGGGAGGGTTGCAAATGGCGATCACGTGACCCTGGGACGCTGCCAAGCGCCCACATTTTGATCACGTGATGTGGGGGATGCTGTGCTGGTTCTAAGGGTGAGCACCAATCGTGAGTCATTATTTTTAAGGGCCGTTATGACTTCAAAGGGTCGCCCAACAAAGGATTGCAAGTCAAGGACTGCCAGTAATTAACAAGGTTAACAACTTTTTCTGGTTACCTGTTAACTTACCAGCAAGCCAAAAGTGTTTATGTGCGTTTGTATATTGTGCAACGCTTCGGTGGGGACTCCTCTGAACTTCTTCAGCATTGAACTCCCCACCTCCTTGATGGCCATCGCAAAGGGGACCATCCATTTCACACACTTCTCTATGTCGCTCAGTTGGTATCCTGGGAAAACCAAGAAAGAAAAGTTCCTGCATCTTCTACGCTTTTACTGGAGTTTGATCCTGACCGGCTCAAGGTTGACTCAGCCTTCCATCCTTCCGAGGTCGGTAAAATGAGGACTCACGATTGTTGGGGGTCAATAGGCTGACTCTGTAAACCGCTTAGAGAGGGCTGTAAAGCACTGTGAAGTGGTATATATAAGTTTAAGTGCTATTGTCCTTCCTTCCTTCCTTCCCAAAGTCTAGAATTCGATCTCAAGGTTGTCTCAGCCTTCCATCCTTCCAAGGTCGGTAAAATGAGGACCCAGATTGTTGGGGGTCAATATGCTGACTCTGTAAACCCCTTAGAGAGGGCTGTAAAGCACTGTGAAGTGATATATATATAAGTCTAAGTGCTATTGTCCTTCCTTCCTTCCTTCCTTCCGGTTAGAAAGCAGTATTGCAGGCTAATTCTGCCCACAGTCTAGAATTCGATCTCAAGGTTGACTCAGCCTTCCATCCTTCCGAGGTCAGTAAAATGAGGACCCCAAATTGTGCTGTAAAGCACCGTGAAGCGGTATATACAAGTCTAAGTGCTAGTGCTATTGCTACTTCCCAGTCCTAAACTGACATAATCTTACCCAAAGCCTTACCCGAAACCCGCTGCATCAAGTCGCGAGAGGAGAAGTGATACAACGCCGAAGCCGCCAGGACACCGTACGTGTATTCCAAACAGCCCACATCGAGGACGCACAGATCCAAAAGCTGACAAAAGAAGAACATAAATGATCAGAAGACCGTTCTCAGGCTGATCAAGAGAGGAAACATCTTGCAGTAGATTCTATCATTACCTCTGCTACTTGCACGAATATCTCTTGAGAATATTGTGGCAGCAGCATCTCACAGATCTCGCTTAGATATGCAACCTGCATGTATATGTTTAGCCAAGACACGATTGTCAGGGGACTCAGATTCCAATTGAGCGCCTGGAAGAAGAAGAAAAGATATACTAGGACAAGGTGGACATGCTCTACATCAGGGGTGTCAAACTCGCAACGTCACGTGACGTGTCGCGACATATTGTGACTTTTTTCCCCATTGCTGGCAATGTTTCGGCATGACACATCCAGCCCATGGGCTGGCAGTTTGACACCCCTGCTCTACATCTTCACAAAGAAAAGCTGAAGTGGGGTTAATTCAGACTATCTAAAGCTGCAAAGGGTCCTATTCCAGGCAGACTATAAAGCTCTTTCATGGAGATGCAACGTACTATCTATTAGGCTCCTAAAGAGCCCATTCACCCATCTGGACATCTCCCTATGCATCAGAATGTGCAGTTGGCTATTCCTGATTCCACGTCTTGATGTGTCATGCCTCCCTCGGAGCCTGAATCTGCAGAGGGAAATGAGCTGGAATGGGCCCTATGGAGGTCGAGGGAGAGGTGTCTGTGCCTTCAGAGGAATGTGGGGAAGAGCAGGCCGAGGCAGGCCAGGGCCCTTCAGGAGTGGGACAGGAGGAACATGAGAGACAATGCTCAGGCGATGAGCAAGGGCCATCCCCACCTGATCCTAGAGCATGGAGTGGAGCGAAGGAGGGAACAACACAGGCAGACTCAACTATTCGGGAGGAGAGCGCACCGCCCCTTTCCACAAGACACACCTGAAGACTGAGACTTAAGGAGATGCTGTGGGGAGAGGCATTTGTTGGGAACAAACACTGATTTCTTGGAGTTTTGTGTGCTGTTGCTGATCTTGGAAACAACTCTCTGATCTCTTGTTCGGTGTTGTGATTTCTGCTTGGAAACCCTGAAACTCTGACCATTGGACTGGCTGACAAAACTTGATTTGTTTTTCAAAGACCTCGGACTGTATTTTGGCTTCTCTTCTGAAACTGCTCAGGCAAGCTTGTATTTCCACAGACTGGTTAGATTTTGGATGTATGTTTCATCCCTTGTTATCTACGTGGCCTTGAGTAAATTACTCTTCTAATCTAACTGTATGTGAAACTACTTGCAGCCAGAGGCTGATGAAGGTGTGGGTGTGTGTCTTACTTTGTTCTGGGGCTTGCCAGAAACGTGGGAGCATTTGGGGAAAATTTGGAGTTTGAATTGCCAGCTGACTGCATTGCCTCTCTGCTGTGCCCTGGGTCATCACATGATGGAACATCTACTGCAAGGGTGTCCAACCTTAGTAACTTTAAAGACCTGTGGGCTTCAACTTCAGCATGCTGGAGGGGAAGATCTGGGAACTGAAGTCCCCAAGTCTTAAGAGTTGCTAAGGTTGGACACCCCAGTCTACTGGAAAGCACGCAGGTTCATTTTTTGAGCTCAGATGCAGCGAAGCACTGAACTCTTGAAATCAAGGCAAAAGCTGACAATACTTTAAAGTGGAATGTGCACTTATATAACGATGGAATCTGGAGAGGCAACCATTAACTCCTTGGAGTAAGAGTGAGTTTTCTCATTCTTTCTATGTTACAGGATAAAACTTTTACAAACGAATCATCATCTTTGCACAGTTGCACCGACGCTGACAGGGCAAGTCACTAGTATATAAAAATAAGGCCACACCCCACTCCCATCTACCACTGATGAAGTTACCTAGTTTGGTAATGAAACATCTGCAAGAAAGCAACCAAGCTCAGAGGGCACCAAGGACCCCACAGTTCAACCTGAGCTACCCATATCCTACTGGGACGATTGATTTTCTTCCGTTCCTTCCAAAGAACGCACAGAGTCATACCTTCATAATAATGAGTTCCATGCTAATAATTTCTTCTTGTGTGCAAGCACCATCAGTAACATAGGCAAACTGGTGAAGCTTCGGTGGGTAGATCTCCTGCAAGAGAGAAGAGAATCAACACACTGGCCTATTCCGTTCTCTGAAAAGATGGCAAGCTGGCAAAGCCAGATGGTTATCCCACATGGATTTACATTTTGGATAATGAAACGATTTTAACATTAAGGGGAGTTTTTTTTCCTGAGCCTTCATCGATATTAAAGCCAACTATAACTACAAATAACACAGAATAGCAGCTTTATATAACTTGGATCTCATCAAATACAAAAACATCTTAATGCAGCCAAGATACAGCATTTTTTTGCTAAACGAGCCATCAAATCAAAACAGCACTGCTCTTTTCTCAAAACTTCTTCGACTGATGTTCTACTTTTTCTTCTCCTTGAGGAATTCTGGGAGTTGGAAGCACCCACACTTTATAACGTTGCCAATTTGAAAAACGCTGCTCTGTGGCACAGCTCAAGCTCTGTGGAGCAAGATTTTACCTCAAGTTTAGCAGCTATAAATAACGACGATATCCCAATCAGCTGGAGGAGGGTCTTTACAATGTTCTTTTGTGTTGCCATGAAGCGATCGATGAAATCCTGAGCTAAATAAAATGTCTCTCTTTGAAGTCTGTGGACCTCACAAACCTGCAACATATAAATGAACAATATTCCTTTCCATTAACATCACTCTGCAATTGTTAGAAATCCACAGGAATGCCTGTTAAAAGCACCAAATTAGATCTACATTTGCCTTATCCATAACACAAATACATTCTTGTAATTCAACAGCTACTTATTCTTTGCAGTAAAGTTGTTTGCTGATATTTTTCAGAATTAAATAAAGTAGTACAGGTAGTCCTTGCTTAGCGGCCACAGTTGGGACCGGTAACTCTGTCACCAAGCATCACAGCCGTTAAAGAGAAAAAAAATATTGTCTGCAACTTGTGATTTTAATTCTCTGTTTCTCCATTAATTCTGCCTGTTGCAAGCCGGTTGGGAAGGATGCAAATAGTGACCACAGGATGCCACAACAGTCATCAGTGTAAGGATTGATCACGAAGTGGTAACTCTGAATGGTTGCTAAACAAGGCAGTCACTAACTGTAGGCCACCTGTATTGCAACAATTTTGTGTACACATAACCATGTGGACCATATCAGCATGTGATGCTGAGGTGTTCCCTGCCCCATAAGGCAGCTGGCAAGAGCCAAAAGTGGGGTGAAACATAGATTTATTCTTGGAGAAATAATAAATTTTTATGGGTTTTTGTTTTGTTTTTTTTGCAACGGCAGTAAGACCATCAAAAATCTTATTCCAACTTTTTATTTCCTTTGGCACCTAACCATGAGATCAGGGTTCCTCAAAATGGCCAATATCGGACCCAATGGGACTATCCAAGGAGTTGAGGGTCAATAAATGATGGAAGGTCAATTGGGGTCAATTAATCTTTGGGGGACTCTGCAGAGCTCCAGACCAGTCCCAAGTCCTGAAGTGGCTACTGGCAAGACAGTATTAACCAGAGGTGGAAATGGTCAGTGACCAGCAAAAGCAGCCTTTGAGTTCTCTATGTTATTACTGATAATATGATCATTTATAACAGGGATGTCCAACTTTGGACACTTTTAAGACTTGTGGACTTCAACTTCCAGAATTCCCATGGCTGGTAGGGAATTCTTGGCACTGAAGTTCTCAGGTCTTAAAATGGTCAAGGTTGGAAATGCCTGATTTACAATGTTATTAGTTTCGTAAAATAAATGTCTGTGAATCAATGAACAACCTCAAACTTCATAAAAGGGTTGATCAGTTGAAGAGTTTGAAGACCCCTCCACTAGATGCACCTTTCAAACTAAGAGGAACAAAAACAAGGTAGCAAGCCCCATAAATAAAACTCTAATGAAAGAAGGGCAGAGCTTGAAAATAGCCCAAGATAGACCATTAAATCAGTCTTGTATGAATCCTTGTTTCAGACATGAGCTTACCTCCATTAGCCAATCTAGGAGAATTACTCGCATTTTAGGTTCCAAGAGCGGATGCTTTTCCATATAAAGTTTATCTCTTGCGTACTTCTGTTCCTTACTGAGCATATTTTGCCATACTTCATCTCTATTCGCCCAACTATCAAAAGAAAAAACATTAAAACAGAGCTGGATTAAACTTCCCACCATTTCTGAATCTCCCTTTTAGCACCTCATAGAAATTTGAGACTCTGCAACCGATTGCTGAATGGAAGCAAAATTTGCCATGGGATTTTCGGAGGCAAACAAAGCCATTTACAAGCCACCTAATAGGCTTAAGGTAACTAAAAGCTTACGATCCCCCAAACATCCTTCTGAAAATTTACTTCCTGCTCACTCTAATAAGGCCACCCCAAAATCAAAAGTAAAAAATTCTGCTTCTCATCACCTGAATTAAGCCATTTAATAACTAACAAGAAAAAAACACAGCAGATACCAAAATGGTGAAAAATTTACCCCAAAACAGGCAACGGTGTCTCCCTAGCCGAAACAAGCTTTTGATGTTTAGAATTTGCAAAGTTTGCATTCTCAAGTTCTTCATCTTTCTCTGGTGTAGGGATCAGCAAGTGTGAATAAGGACACGGAGCATAATTTGACTACGGAAAGAAAAGCAACAGCACAGAGTCAAAGTTCAAAGTTCCAAAGAAGTTTACTGAACTACAGATTCATTTTCTAACAATTACAAGTTCCAACAAATTGACAAGTTAAAAAAAGATTAGGTTTTCCCCCTGCCCCCCTCCATACTCTATAACTGTTTCTCCAACATGTTTAATAATAGGGGCTTTATTCTTCTTCTTATGTTCCCTTCTCAAAAACTCTGGTGACTTCAAGAGAATGGTTAACGGTAAACAGGTTTTTTTGCTTTAGAATCTCATCCATTTATTTTGCATCTGATAGCAAAACTCCATAGTGATGGAGAGATAATCAAGATACAGAGGAATTCAAGTGGGAAGAAACATGGAAATTCCAAACTGATATTTCTGTATATATATATTTTTGTGGTAAATAACCTTTGAAAGAGTAAGAAGCAATCTGTCCTTCTCTTTCTTTTTTCTTAAAGATAAATTCCCACTCAATGCATGCACAAGCCAGACATAAAATATAACAATTTAACTATCTCAAGATTATAGTATTGCTGTGTACCAAAGAAATTGCAGGTGCTGACTGTAATCCAGCATCCAAGCTTATTTTTACGTTCTGAAAATACATGCTCTGGATGCATTGTGCAATACTAGCATGCCAAAGAGAAAAGGACTTACGTTAACTCTTGCAAAGAATTTAAGTGCAAACAAACCAACCAGATGCCTTTGTGAACCCAGTGAAACACAACAGAAGCCCCTGATCATTTTAAGCTGTAAATTAACAAACCTTGCATTTCAGTCTGGAATTCAGATGTGTTATTCTATCTACATTCTTCCCAATTTTTTTGCAGGATCTGTCAGGAATGCCTACAGAGAGCTGCAAGCTATCTAAACTTCGTCTTCGCAAGCATTACAAGGTAATCAGGATGACACACAGTGACTGCAAGGCACTTTCAAGTGTAGCAAAAGATGCCATATAATCTTTAACAGTTGCAAGGTTAGTGCGTTCCATGAAAATCCTGGCTTTGTACAAGTTGTGTTTTGGAAAACTGGCTGGTGAGGTGCATCTGTTTAAACTTTTATCCTCGCTGAACACTGAAGGAAAACGGAAGGTCTAAAAATGATAAAAGCCATCTTTATAATCGCCACATATTATCTAACTATTTTGCAAGCACAGAAAACGTCTGCTCTGCTTGATACATGTTAGCATCATTACAAAGGCACATATTTGAAGGAAGCTGTCCGTAAAACATTGCAGCAAATACAGATCTGCTAGAATCTCCGAAGAGCTAGGCTGCCCAAATAGCACTATTTTTAAAATACATGTTCCTTATACATATACTGTACATACATACTTACACATTACCTTTTTTAAGGAGAGATGATCAATCTGTGTCTCAGTATTGAAATATTGAGATATACCACAATATGTAATACTAAGACACAAGTTGATTATATCCACTGAAACAAGGATGCCTGATTTATGAGTAGCAAAATGGGCCAGACAGAGGAAAGGAACAGATGAAAATATCTAACCACCTCTTTTTAGGCAGAATTAAATCCATATTTAGTTGACGTAGAACAGCAGCAAGTGCTCTTTTCATTTGAGATTCTTGGGTGCTCCACTTATAAAATTCCCGACTAACTATTAATCTGGTCAAATAAGACTAGTTTCAGTTAGGTATTGGTTCTCGTAAAATAACAGATGTCATCATGTACGACGAGGTAAGCACTATCTAAGATCCGTCGAATGTTGGTCGTTTCCTTTTACGCTTAATTTTTGTTAATCCTATTAGATTTGTACAGTTGCGAAACCACCAGATATAAGAAAGACGGTGGATAAAATAATGAACAAAAATATTATTTTGCAGATTGATGCGTAGAAAAAGAATAAGACTTCGTGCCTATGAAGCAACTTGCCATCTATGAAAACTTTGTCATAATATGTCTAGCAGTGTTAAAGTGCTAAAGTTACCTGACTTTCATTTGATTTTCTGCTGGTTGTATTTATACTGGAAGTATCTTCATCTGGATCTTGCAAAAACTGAAAGAAAAGAGTAAATCAAGATTAAGATTTGCAATGTAAATGTAGATTTTATTTTACTTGAACTAAGTCCTTTCAGCTGACTTTGAAACACCACTTGTTATCATAGTTAAAAAGTAGTTACTTCAAGGATCACTACTCTGGCATCCATTGCCTCACCTCAGTTGACTTTCTACTTTCTCTAAGTACAAAAACAAACTCAATAGCCTGCAACAACGACATTAACTGTTAAGAAGTTAATGTTTCCAGACCAGAATCAAATCCTTCACAGAGCAGATCAACATTGGAGATAGGAAAATAGCCCATTTCTATGCCAAGCAAAATGGATGGCCAAGAGGAAAAACTTCAGTTGTGGTGAAACAGTTTTGCTGTACGTTATGTAAACGAGACACAAAAAGATTTCGTCTTCAATCCCCGATATCTCCAGAAATGTTTGGAGAAGACTCTTGTTTGAACTCTACTGATCAGTAAGATCTCTCCCCCCACCCCCAGCCAAGATCCAGGAGAACCTACAGACCTCTAAATACTAATCAGTTAAAACTCCTAGTAGCATTATCTCATCTCCGCAGTAGAATTTTTAAATATTTGGGCTGCAGTGAAATAATTGCCAGGTCAAATAATATCTGATTAGAAACAGGATTTACTTTTATCGTTTTCTGAAGAATTAGAGGCTATTTTTCAGTCAGCGATAGTGTCCATCAGCCCTGCATTCCTCCAGTTGTGTCAGATTACACTGCCACCTTACTCAACTCAGAAGGCCATGTGCTTGTTTTACAACAGAGAACAATCCATTGTTTGTTTATGTTTATGTTTATTTAGATTTGTATACCGCCCTATCTCCCTTACGGGACTCAGGGCGGTGAACAGGCGATAATAAAAATCACAATAAATATCTATTCTAAAATCAAATTAAATAAATAAAGGCCTGCTCTAAAATACCCCATATAAAAACCTGTACTAAAACCTAATTAAGACTACGCCAGGCCGGCCGCACGAAATAGATGGGTTTTCAGGGCTCGGCGAAAAAGGCGCAGGTCCGCAGTTGTACATAGGTCGGGGGGGTAGGTCATTCCAGAGGGCAGGAGCTGCCACAGAGAAGGCTCTCCCCCTGGGGGTCGCCAGCCGGCATTGACTGGCCGACCCGTGGGATTCCTCCGGGAGAGACACCCTCGCCTGACCAGCTTCCCTCCATACACCATCCTCCGCCAGAACGTTTATGGATCCAGGTAACGGTACCTCGCGAAATTTCCAACATACTAACACCTTGAAGCGCACCCGGAAGGCCACAGGCAGCCAGTGCAGCTCACGCAGGAGAGGTGTTACATGGGAGTATCTTGTGATTGGCAACTTACTATTACGACATCAGCTTTTCTTTTCCGGGTTCGAACACCATCACTTTCGGCTGGAAGTTTCCTGTCCCTGCAGTCACTATGAGAGACATTTAGATTACAGCAACACACTCTACATGGGGCTGCCCTTGAAGAGCATTCGGAAGCTACAGCTGGTCCAGAATGTGGCAATAAGCCGTCTTGGGCATTTCTCCTTATGCCCATGCAACATTGCTGCTTTGCAAGCCACACTGGTTCCCAGTAGGCTTACAGCTATAATTCAAGATGCTGGTCATCCCCTGTAAAGCCCTCCAGAGTCAGGTGTGGGACCCCCAGTCTAGTGTTTCTGCCTGTCCCCTTGATCTAGTAGAGCCGGCCTGCTTCAAGTCCCTTCTATTAACCATTGTCCTCTTGTTTGGATTTTCCACTAGGGCCAGATGAATGAGATGGATCTTAGCTTCATTTTATGTCGGTTTCAGCTTATCTTCCAAAACTACTTGTGGGACCATCTTTCTTCTATTGTTTTGGCCCACCCCACCAGGTGTAGTAGAGATGGCACGCTGAGGGTCCCTTCTACTAAACAGTGTAATCTTGTTGGACCCTGGGGTCACGCCTTCTGCCCTCAAAGGGATGCCTGGAGGTTCAGAGGGCCCAACCCTGTTAGCCTTTCTCAAGGTATCGATGATCTGACCATTCCCCCAGGCATTTGGGTTAGGTGTAAATGAGCTCCACTCTACTGATGGTATATAGAGTCAACTGTTCATTCTTAGGGGCCGAGGGGATTATGTCTGGGGGCTGGTTTGTCTGACTCTTGTAAGACACCCAGAATCCTTTTTGTGAGAAGGATGGGTATATAAATGATATAAACAAATAGACCAAACTTAATCATCTCATGCTCAGCATAGTTTGGTGTGGTGGTTAAGATGCTGGCCTAGAAACTAGGAGATGGCGAGTTCTAGTCCTAACTTAGGTATAAAAGCCAACGGGGTGTGTTTGGTTTAATCACTAGGAAATGGGAAGTACTAGTTTCACCTTAGCCATGAAAGCCAGCTGGGGGACTTTGGGCCCATCACTCTCAGCCCAACCCACATCACAGGGTCGTTCTTGTGGGGAAAATAGGAGGAGTATTACTGCCTTGAGTTACTTATTAAAGTAATAAAGGTGGATGCAAATCAAATGAAGCAAGCGGGGAGGAGAGGAAGCCACCACACTTATCAATAAGCTGAATCTTCATTACTGAATCGGAATCAGAAATTTCTTTCTAATTTACTAAGGGGAGCAAAAGGCCTAGTTTCAGAAACCCAAGCTTCAGAAGGGTGAAGCACAGATAAATAAGCAACTCACCTCTCACCAGGCATGGTGGTTTGGAGGAATCAAGATAAGGCCCAGCCAGAAACTGAAAGAAAAAACAATGATTACAGATTGTTTTTCTTCTTCTTCTTCACCAGATCAATTGTAAAAGTATTGCAAGCTATGAGGGCAACTTGATTTTTTTTTTAAAAAAAAAAAAGGGGGGGGGGAGGAGGAAGAGAAAGAACAATTATTTCTAGAAACAAAGATGCAAAGCCAGGATAAGGATTGATTTTTTTTTTTTAAAAAAAGAGACCACTGATGTGATTTTCAGCAGGGCCAGAGGGGGAAAAATATTATATAAATCAACAAGTACTTTTGCCTCCCCTCCTCCTTATTCCTAGTGATCCCAAGGATCATGCAAGCTCACCCACCCTCCAAAGCGGTCCAAATCCCATCTGAACAATTAGGCAACCCAGATAAGCCCCTTCCCCCAAATATGGCTCAGCCACCACTCCCCCAACATGTGCCCGTGGACTGGTGGGGACAGGAAGACCCCCAGCCTTTAGCAGAACCATATAATGGACGTAATAAATAAATGCAATGGTTATAAGGGAAGGGGAGTCTAGGGGCAGGCCCTGCCATCCCCCCCTCTTTAAAGATACCTCTGCATATACTTCCAGAAGCCCCTTCCCCCAAATATGGCTCAGCCACAACTCCACCAACATATGCCCCTGATTGCGGGTGGGTAGGAAGAACCTGCCCCCCCAGCCTTTAGCAGAACCCTATAATCAACATTAAAAAAAATAAAATAAGAGTGGTTATAAGGAGAGGGGGGGCAGGCCAGGCCCTGCCATCCCCTTCCCCTCTTTAAAGATATCTCTGCAAATACCCCCAGAAGCAAATACCCCCATATTTCCCCCAAATATGGCTCAGCCACAAATCCCCAAACATGTGCCCTCGCCTGGATAGGCAGAAACCCCCCCCCTCCCCAATAGGTCAAGCTCCACAACTAATATATAAATGCAATAATTTAAGGGGAGGGCGGCTAGGACAGACCCCTGCAATCCCCCCCCTCTTTAAAGATACCTCTGGCAAGCACTCCCAGAAGCCCCTTCCCCAATTCGCAGGGAGGGAGGGAGGGAGACCCCTTCTGACTGCAGGCGGAGGGCTGCCGGCGTTGGCGGGCGGGCGGGCGGGAGGCAGGAAGGCGGGCTCGTCTGGGCCTGCGTTGGGCGCCTCCTCGCAGCGCGGCGGGTCCCCAGCGCGGCTCGCAGCGCGGCTTTTGGCGCACAGGGCGGGCCCAGGCCCCGAGCGAGGGCATTGACGCCGCGCCCGCAGCTGGCGCGGGTCTCTCCAAAGGGAAGCAGCCCCGAGCGCACCGCCGCCTCTTCCTCCTCCTCCTCCTCTCCGCGCCGGGGCTCCGGCAGGTGGAGGGCGGAGGGGTCCCCATGCAGGTGAGCGCGGGGATCCGGCCCGCACGGCTCCGGAGCTGGGGGGGGGGCGGGCGGAGGGAGCCCCCCCCCGAGAGAGGCGGGGCTTCTGCAGGGGCGGGGCTCGGAGGAGCCAGTGCGCAAAGCCCGGGCTGAGCGCGAAGAGGTGGCGGTGGGGACGCTGTGAGCGCGCGCGCGCGCGTGGGAGCGAGGAAGGGGGGGGCAATCCCCGAAGGTGGGTGGGAGGAAAGTGGGTCCACAGTGGGCGGGGGGGGCAGTCCCGTGGAAGGGGGAAAGAGTTTTTTAGGTTGTTTTTTGGGTTGTTTTTTTTTTTTTTTTGCAAAAGTGCGTCCCAGGGCGCAGACTTTGGAGAGCTCCTGGTTGCGCCCTTGCAAATCTGCAGAGTTTTCAACTGGGCTTAGGAAATGGCACACACACGCACGCACACCCAGCCCATCTGTTGGCGGGAGATGCCAATCACCAGTTAGTTTTAAAATTCAAATGGGTGCTAGACTGTAGTGCATTTTCTGTCCGTGGCTGCTCTTCGTTACATTTATACCTTTCACTCCCCTCAGTTTTTATTCTCTTTAATTTTGTGCGGAGGTACATCCTCCTGAGAAGCTCTGTTCCAAAGGGTTACTTCCTAGTTGGCTGAATCCATAAAATCTGCTGATTATTTTTTGGCGACAAATGACAATTGCTTCTTAGATCAATCGTAATTCCTAACTGGGCGTCAGGCAAGTGGCCAATTCTTGATGGGGCAGGGGGGCAAATCTAGGAAACAAGAGTCCTGGAAAGTGGTAAACCTTGAAAACAAGTTCTGAGCTTGCGCGCAGCACATCGACCCACCCAAGCACATACTCGCACTCCTTCCCCTTGGCATTACTAGAGTATGTAGTAATCTCTTGCAATAGTAGTTCCTTTCAAGGCAGCTGGCTGGGCAGGAGCTGATGTCAATGTGTTTCTCTTCTCTCCAGATGCAGAAGTTCCTGCAGCTTTTCGGGCGACTGAAATCCGTCGTCCTTGGCATGGTCCATGTTCGGGCATTGCCAGGTAAATGCCTTCTGGTCGTTGTTTGTCTTTAAAAGACATAGGAAAAATGGGGAAATTACAAAGAGCGGTGGGAAGGTAGAAGATAGTTTTCCTACTATTCAGCAGACCAATTGATCCACCCGCCCTGGTGGATGTAAAATAAATATCCCATAAATTTATGCCTAACATCTGTCCCAGCCAACCTGGAGTTCAAATTGGGGACTCTGTTTGCAAAGTATGGACAATACCACTGGATCCTTGCATTCTAATTGGACTGTGCCCGTTGGTTTGCCTCAGTTTACCCAACTGCGTTTACAGGGCAAGTCTACCTTGAAACTTGAAACTCCCAAAGCGGTGTCAACTTATATGATCTAGTCTTGAAGGAAAGGAAATTCATAACTATGATGGCCAGTGCTTTGCATTTATTTCTGAAGGCGATCTATATAATGTGAAGTAGCGCTATCCGATTAACTCAGTTCAGTTATACACGGAGTGCCTTGGTGCTGGAGACAAATTCCTTGTGTATCTCCCCACACTTGGGCAAATAAATAAATAAATAAACAAACAAACAAACAAACAAACAATAGTTTTTTTAATGTCAGAGGAAACGATCAGCATACAAGTGACTTAAAGAAGCGGTTAGGCCAGTGATGGCGAACCTTTTAGAGACTGAGTGCCCAAACTGCAACCCAA
Organism: Protobothrops mucrosquamatus; assembly: GCF_001527695.2. Taxonomy (NCBI): domain Eukaryota; kingdom Metazoa; phylum Chordata; class Lepidosauria; order Squamata; family Viperidae; genus Protobothrops; species Protobothrops mucrosquamatus. The sequence goes on from NW_015387595.1 coordinate 417,851, forward strand.
AACCCACTTATACATCGTCGGGTGCCGAGTGGGTGTGGCCCATTTGGTGGGTGTGGCCCATTGGGTGGGCGTGGCTGCGGTGGTAACGGCAGACTGGGTGGGACTAAAATGTTCAATCAATCAATTCCAACTTTGCAAGATCTTTTTTTTTTCCCACGAGAAGTTGAAATTGACTGATTGAACCTTTCTTTTTTTTGCACACGGCGGCGGAGGCCTAAAGCAAAAAGGTTTTATAAAACCCAGCTGAAAGCCTAGGACTGGGGCGACAGCGCGTGTGCCCACAGAGAGGGCTCTGAGTGCCGCCTCTGGCACCAGTGCCATAGGTTCGCCAACACTGGGTTAGGCAAACTGTTTGCTTCTTTGTTTTTTTAATAGACTTGTCTTTGAGCATGCCAAAGTTTAGTGAGTGCATTTGTGCATATCTGGAGTGGCATCTTCACCTTTGCAGGAACACCATGTGCGACGTTGCCTTTGGCTCAGATCATTGAAGTAGCCTGCGGAGAGGCTGAAATGTATAGGGCTGCTGGTGTCGTAAGTCTTTTCTCTTTCTTTCTTTCTTTCTTTCCTGTTTTTGAATGTTCTCAGTTCTTCATCTTAGTTCTTCTATGGATGTGAGTGCAAAGCAGTCAAGATAACAGTGCCTGACTGATCTTGGGTGGGTTTGGAAGCTACGCAGGGCCAGCCCTAGCTAGCATCATGATTCGATTGGAAGTTATCAAAGTATCTTGAGATTCAACGGCTGAAAGGGAAGTTTAAAAATCATTCTAGGAAAGGCATTGGCAAGCCATGTTTGCAATGTTGCTAAGAATATGCACGGACGTCTTAACATGAAGTTGCTGGAAGTTGAATGTCTATGGAGATCCTCAGTCATGGTTGTCCCAAAGGTGCTTTTTCAAATGGCAACTGCACTTTTCTTTGTTTTTTCCTTGAAGTTTCTCTTCTCATCCAAGAAGCACCTTCAGTTCTCTGAAGATGAAGAATTGAAGATGCTTCTTGCATGAGAAGCAAAACATCTTTTTTAAAAAAACAACCACAGAAAGTCCAGTTGCCTTTTGAAAAAGCACCTCTGGAGTCTTTCACTTATAATAGTATTGCTGTTTATCCTGCATTCTAGTTTAACATGGTTGTAATTTGCAGACTTTGGGATGATAGTCCATAATTCCTAATATTTTCCCCCACTCTGTTCCGTTTAACATTTAGCTTTATAGGCTTTCTGGAGAACTCAAAAGCTTGCCCCCAGTTTTATCACATTTTAGTCGGTCACCATTTTGGGGTTTTTTTTTTCCTAGCCTCTTTTTTGGGATGAGGGGTGCTGAAACTGAAATAGAAAAATAACTAGGCAATAAAAAAAATATATCACATGTGCATCATGCTTTTTTTTTTTAAGAGTGTGCAGACATGACTGATGAAAGCATATCTTCAGGGTTTGTTTTTTTTAGGTGCCTCGTTTGATGCATTAGTGATTCTTTTTAAAGAGAACGTAATAAATATGGAAGATTTATAATGTTGGAGCATATAAATGAAAACAAGTGAATGCTCAGACATGATGCCATCTGTGCTGAAAAATTATAGCTGCTCTGTGCTTGTTTTGCCAAACACAATCAAAATTGCCGTGACAAGATTATATGCGGTGACAGATCCCAACGAGTTTAGAGCTCTCTCAGTTTTGCCAGTTTCTGATATTGTTGTTCTAAAAAGATGGTGGAGAGGGGGGCAGGGAAACACAGTGGCATTTTTATAGAATTATTAATATTTGTCTGTAAAATATCTGTAACTCATCATTAATGTTCCTGGAGAAGCTATAACTTCAAATGTTGGCAATGTATTGTCCCTAAGCATCTTCATGCAATCCTATTTTTTTCTTCGGAATTTACCCATTGTGTGAAGAGAAGGGATCGCTGTTAATGAAAATGGCAGCTATAATTCCAAGACCAACAGAGTTTAACCTCTTTGTGGGAAAGATAATTAATTAACTGACATAATTAAAGTTGAAGTTTTCTACAGGTAGTCCTCGACGTACGGCCACAATCGAGCCCAAAATTTACGTTGCTAAGTGAGATACTCGTTAAGTGAGTTTTGTCCCATTTTACAGCTTTTTTTTGCCACAGTTGTTAAATGAATCATTGCAGTTGTTAAGTTAGTAACACGGTTGTTAAGTGAATCTGGCTTCCCCCATTGACTTTGCTTGTCAGAAGGTTGCAAAAGGGGATCAGGTGACTCCGGGACTCTGCGACCGTCATAAATATGAATCAATTGCCAAGCATCTGAATTTTGATCACGTGACCATGGGGATGCTATAAGGGTTGTAAGTCATAAGTCACTTTTTTCAGTGATGCTGTAAGTTTGAACGGTCACTAAACAAACTGTTGCAAGTCAGGGACTATCTTCATCTTTATAAATTGTTTGTGGCTACTACTTTGCAAAAGAGGCAGCTGACGTAATTATAAGTGTTTGTGGGTTGAACTTCACTACGTTTATACATGGATTGTGTAAAGTTACATTTTTGAAGATAAGGATTACTAATGACATTTGGATCAAATATGCTGGTTTTCTGTGTTTGGGACGCAGACACTAATATATCTCACTATCCAATATTACCTTAATACCTTAAGTTTGTTTGTTAGTATTATTTTCATTTTAATAATAACGATGCTAACCTCCAAAGCTCAATTATTGAGTTCATCTATGAAAATTGGACCCTTGTATTTAATGGTACAAAAATACAGAATAACAGAATTGGAAGGAACCTTGGAGGTCTTCTAGTCCAACCTCCTGCTCAAGCAGAGACCCTATATCATTCTGGTCAAATGGTTGCCCAATCGCTTCTTAAAAACCTCCACTGATGGAGCACCCACATTTAAGAGCAGTCTTCCTTTCTCCTTAGGCTTGATTTAAAGCGGAGTAGGAAAACAGAAGATGTTCCACGCCCCATGATTCTTGACATGCTGTAGATATTTTTCCCTCCCCAGCCCTACAAAGAGACATGATTTGACTAAAAATAATTCAGGGAGCCTTCCATTAATAGTTTTCTCGTTATGCCTGAACTGGGAAAAATCTGGGAAATGCATCAGGTTCTTAAACCATGATTTGGAAGGTAGATGCCGATTCCAATTCTTTTCACCTTCTTCTGAAACCAGCAACCATCGTCCCAGTTCATACATCACGAAGAAGTATAGCTAATTGAGAACTTCAGAGGGGTTAATTATTACATGCTCGAAAGGACGAATGAGAAAAAGCAATGTGCACAGTCAGAGAGAAAAAAAACTTGTTCACATTAAGTCTTTATTAAGACCTTATTAAGTCAGGATGTGATCCTTCAAACCCAGCCAGCAAATAGGGATCTATGAGATGGTGGAAGGAAGGCTGAAAGGAACTGACTGCCTGTTTTCCATTTAGCAAGCTGTTGTGAAACATGTAGGGACAATATCTTCCTCCATCGCCTGGTTAACCTCTGTGAGTTCTCCTGCATAGAGACCTAGAAGTTTTTATATTCACACCGGCGAGAAGAATGAACAAGTAATCCAGTATCTAGCCACCCCCCTCCCCAAGTGGACGATGTGTCTCTGGGCGTGACTTTTGATAGCCAAAACAGAGTTTCCAGAGAGTTGCTTTAGGCTTCTGAGTAGACGGATACGGATAATCCTCAACTTACAGCCATTCAAAGTTACGACAAACCCTTTAAAAAAAAACTTAACAACCCAGTTCCAAAGTTTCAACAGCTGCCTCCAAACCATCCCCACAATTACACAACTGCATTTCGGGCACTCGGCAACCCAGCCTGCATTTACAACTGTTTGCCGCCTCTGTGGTCACATGATTGCAATTTAGTATTACGTTTTTTGCCAAAAAAATCAGTGTTTACTTCCACTTTTCATCCAAAAGGCCCCATAGCGTACAATGGGCTTGCTTAAAGACCGTGGCATTTACTTAACAAGCATTGATTCGCTTAATGGTTGTCAGTCAAGAATTACCTGTCCTGTCCTGTCTATGGTACTACATAGTTCTGAATTCCTTTTTTTCTTGGGCCATTGGAGAAACTCTTCTGATCTGAGTAGTGTCTTCTGCATTTATTCTCACAGGACGGCTTGATTGTTGAAAATATGCACGACCGGCCGTACACATTCGACATTGGTGCAGAGGTTACGGCAGCCATGGCGGTGATTTGTGCCTCAGTAAAACGGGCGTGTCCCACCCTCCCCATTGGGGTTCAGATAATCTGTGCTGCAAATCAGGAAGCTTTAGCTGTTGCTCTTGCGTCAGGTAAGTAAAGGAACCCAGGCTGTTTGGCAGATTACACCAAAGAAGAGCCGGTTTCTTATAGCTCGCTGGATGTTCTTGCAAAACCCTTTGTGAACTGTCCCAAAGATGTGGGGGGGGGGGTTTCCCCAAAAGGCAGCTGGACTTTGATGTTTTTTTTTCCTTTGAAAACATTTCGCTTCGCCAAGAAGTTAGAGCAACAACAAATCAGAACTGAAGAAGCTTCTTGGAGGAGAAGCGAAACGTGTTCAAAGAAAACACCAAGAAAAGTTGCCTTTTGGGGGGGAAAAAGGCACAGAATCTCCACAGACACCTTGTGTAGCCATTTGTCACAAGGGCTAGGCAACATGGGAGTACGAATGTATCCTCCACCTGCAACATCACAGTTATGTCTAAAGGTGCCGCTGCTTTAAAGAGTTGCAGACACGTGCTTCGCTTCAAAGCACCTTGTGGAGACTGAATCTTGCTCAGTCTTAATCCTGGCTGTCCAAGGGGCCATCTTAATCCCAGCACCATGTGGGTCATTAAGCAGGAAGAAGCAGGAGTCCTCAGTAAGGAGTGGGAAGGGATGGGGAGCGGGCAGGCCAAGGAGGGCCTCAGGCATGTGACAGGGAACATGGGCAGACCGGCATGGGCATGGTGTGTGTGCTGTGTCCAGATGGGCATTACAGAGCATGGATAAGGTGTGGAGTATGACATCCCTGGAATCTTGTACTCAACAGTGAGGTTCCTCGGAAGAAAAAGCGGAGGCAACTTATGGGAGTGACTTGCGACATTTCCTGCTGGCTTCCACATTGCCTTTGCTTGTGGGAAGTGGCCAGGGAAGGTTGCAAATGGTGATTACCTGTCCACAGGGATACAGTGATGACCACAATGTTGTGGACGGGTCGTAAGTCCTCCTCCTTGTTCTGCATCATCGTAATTTTGAACAATAGTTGAACGAGCAGTTGTAATTCAAAGACTACCTCTGATGTGTGTTTCATCTTTCCCACCTAGAGGGGGAAAGAGTTGGCAAATCTTAGCCAATGATGGAAACTTGTGATTTCACAAATACTGCCCGGAATATTTTTTTTACTGCGGGTTTCCTTAGAGGAGCAAGGGCTTCATGTGACTCAAATGGAGGCTGGAGGCAAAAAACATACAAGGAACGGCTGCTGGAATTGGGTATGTCTAGTTTAATGAAGAGAAGGACGAGGGGGGACATGATAGCAGCCTTCCAGTATCTCAGGGGCTGCCCCAAAGAAGAGGAAGTCAGGCTATTCAGGTTTCGCGGACTTCCGTCCTGTTCTTCGTTGCCTACCTTTGATTAGTTCCTCTCTTCGTTGGATCTTGATTCCTCTTTGAAGGACTGTCAATCTTGTTAATTGGTCACCTTGTTGGACGGAGGTCTTCACCACTTACGAGGTTGTGACCTTCAAAAATTCTTCTCTGACCTGTCGGTAAACAGGCTTTACCATATCCTTTCCTGCCTGAGCAGGGTGTTGGACTAGATGACCTCCAAGATCCCTTCCAACTTTATTATTATTATTATTATTATTATTATTATTATTATTATTATTATTATTATTTGCTTCTCATTATGGCTTTTATGGAGCAGTTGCTTGCTTCAAGCAACGTACCCAAGAGGGATGCAAACAGCATCATTTTTCATTTCCTAAACCTTTGTTTTTCCACCACTGTGGTCTTTTTTATTATTATTATTATTATTATTTTCAGCAAAAAGAAAAAAAATCCATTAAGGAGTGACAGATGGAATAGCTGCAAAGTTGTATTTATTATGGCTTCATTTGTCCTGTTTCCCCCCCTCCCTTCCTCTTCGGGAGCCCTTTTTATTTTCCAGCACAACAAAAGCAATTCACTTAAAATAATATATCAGCTTTGTCCTGAGAAAGACCCAGGTTGCAACACATTTGCTGTCTTTTGTGAAATAGATTCCATTTCAGCACCAACTCGAGAGCACCGACTTCCTCTTGGTGATTGTTTAATGCTTGTTTCCCGGCCTCTGCATTCTTCTGATGTTGGCATAATTCTTAACTTAAAAAGAAAAAAAAATCAGAGAAAAACCAACTCTTGGAGTACACAGTTCAAAGGCCTGGAATGTGCATCACCTTTCTGCTTTTCACTCCTCCCTCCCTCTTGCGCACACTTTCCTTGGTGCAGAGTTTTGTTAGCAGCAGATTTAAAGCTTGGGGTAAATAGGTCTAATCGGGACATCAACGTTATTTTCTTCTTTGTGCGTTTCACAGCTGACTGTGGATAATATTAACGTGAGTGCTATTAGTTTGTATGTATAGGTGACCAATTCCAAGTTATAAAGATTCCCCCAAAAGGTACTGATGACTCGGAGTTCTGATCCCTGCACATGTGCACGCGTGCACACACACACACACACACACCCCGGGGTCATACGACCACATTTCAACCAATTGCGGCATTCCACAGTCACATCACTATGATTTATGTGTTCCATAGGAATACATTGCTTTGATTAACGACCCCAGCGTTTGCTTATTGACTGCTGTGTTCACTTAATGACTGCCCCAGGGAAAAAAAAATCCCTCATAAAATTGGTGTTCGGTCACTTCGGACTGAAATTCCAGGCTCCGTTACAGCCCTAAATTGAGGGCTGCCTATACTTTTGACATAGGTGTGCATATTCTGTGTTTGGATCTTCGGATGTGTGAAACTCATCGCCATCCATCTCCATTCAGATTTTTAAACCAACAAGCAGTGATGTTGGCATGTGGAAGACACCGCATTTTGAGATCTTTCTGAGGCTCTCCTGCCATACCCCCATTAACAATTTCTTTATACTTCTCCATGACCGATATCTATTGATGGCTTTCTTCCATTTAGTTCAATCAAACGGTACAAGGGATTAATTTTAAGTCATTGTGATTGCTCATCTAATGCAAGTTAGACCTCGGGATATGACCGTCATCTACTGTAATGAACTATTATATTTCTGTCAAATTAATGAAATCCTCTTAAGGATAAATTAACCTGAATTTAATGAAAGTGTCAGTGTAGGCCAGTGGATGGTCTGTTTCTCTGTCTGTCTGTCTGTCTGTCTGTCTATTATCTATCTATCAAACACAAGACATTTATGAGCTAAGGAGAATAGGACAAGAAAATCCTCCTGATTACGTTACCTTAGTTTGGTAACGAAATGTTCAGAAATTATATTATAACAAGCTTGGAGAACCACAGCCAAAATCTAAAATCCGAGCCAGAAGTATTTTTTATTATTTAAAAATTATCTATCTATCTATCTATCTATCTATCTATCTATCTATCTATCTATCTATCTATCTATCTATCTATCTATCTATCTATCTATCTATCTAATCTATCTAATCTACCTACCTACCTACCCATCCACCCACCCACCCACCCACCTACCTACCTACCTACCTACCTACCTACCTACCTACCTACCTATCTATCTATCTATCTATCTATCTATCTATCTATCTATCTATCTATCTATCTATCTATCTATCTATCATCTAGAATAAGGGTCCCCAACCCCCGGTCCGTGGACCGGTACTGGGCCGCGGCATGCCAGCAACCAGTCCGCACAAACAAGCAAGCCCCATCCGTGGGATGCAGGCAGCACACAAAACCACACATTCTTCGGTCCACAGAAAAACCTTTCTCCATAGAACCAGTCCCTGGTGCCCAAAAGGTTGTTGACCTCTGATCTAGAACATTTATATGGCTGCCTGCTCACTTTCGTTGACTCTGTGCAGCTTACAAAAAATAACCCCAATATACAACAATAAAAACAATCACTCCCCTCCCGATTGGCAACAGCAGTCAGTCAAGCAAGCCACTCAATGAGCTCCATCCCACTCCAGGTTCCCCAGGCCCGTTGGCAAAACTAGATCTTTGGGGGTCTTACGAAAGAGTGCAGTCTAATCTCTATGAGGATGATGTTCCAAAGGGAGGGAGCCACCACAGAGAAGGTCTTTCTGGGTCCCACCAAATGTACCTCCTTAGGGGAGGAGATCCCTGCTTCTTCGCTCTGATGGGTTGGGTGGATCTAACTGGAGAGACAGCCCTTCAGATAACAGCATCCATCTTGCAATTGTGTGATATCGGGGTTATAACCTGATTTAAACTGTGCAGTGAGGTGGGCTTTGGTCCCGATAGACATTTTAGCCTTTGTGTCTTTGTAAAAGGGGAAGAATAAATCACCACTCTTTTTCACAGGATTGCTGTAGGGCTGATGAAAACCTGTTAGGTTTAGCACTTCGGAAAATGTGCATTTGAAGGAAGCAGTAAGGCATCTTTTGTCGAACCAATAATTAGACTTTAATTTGCTTTTGGTTGTATTTCAAACAGAAAGGATGATTGCATATTTTAACCAAGTCAACTTTCTTTATGGCTGGAGCATTAATAATCAAAAAATTCTACCCACAGAGCCTTGGCTGTGCTTGGCTGGCACAGTGAATTAAAATTTAAGCATTTCATTTGTACGGTATATGGTGTATGTATAAAAGATGATTAATACTGAGGACATATATTACTTTTATACATTTTTTTAATGTATCTTGATGTTGACTGTGACGGATGAATTGTCTATTATACCTAACATCTGTTCCCTAGCTTTGGCACTACTTTCCCTATTATATTTTGTTTTCAGAAACGATAATGCCGTTTTTTTCCCCCCTTTTAGTGTTGCAGATGACTGCGTTGGTTTACTTAAACAATTAGGCACTTCAGTCAATAAGCAGAATGGATTAGGCAGCAGAGATGTCTTCATATTAAAATGCACTTTATAACTTAGCTGTTTTGTTTTCTCTAATATTCTTTCTATAATTTTTAAAAAGACTTTAAAAGCAAATGCTTTTTTTTTAACCTAGGGATGGCTCTTCATATTCATTTGAATTAAGGTGATTTTTCTCCACGTGTGTGCAATTTCTAGAACAGTAGTCCTTGACTTACAACAGTTTATTTAGTTACAACGGCACTGAAAATAAGTTTTTGACACTTATGACCGCTGCAGCATCCCCGTGGTCATGTGATCAAAATTCAGACTCTTGGCAACCGACTCATATTTATGATGGTTGCAGCATCCCAGAGTCACGTGATCCCCTTTTGCGACCTTTTGACAAGCAAAGTCAATAGGGGAAGTCGGATTCACTTAACAACCGTGGGATTAACTTAACAACTGCAGTGATTCACTTGGCAATTATGGCAAGAAGGGTCATGAAATGGAGTACAACTCACTTAACAAATGTCTCACTTGGCAACCGTAATATTGCGGTTGTAAGTTAAGGACTTCCTGCTGGGGAAGAGTAGGAATAGGAATAAAGAAATGAAGAAGCTCATAAGGATGGACGGCTTTTATAAAATTTACTGCACTAGCAAGCAATTTGAGAGACGACAGATTTCTGCCATCTATTCTCTTTCTTGATTTGAGAGATTTCTATGTTGTTAGTTGCGAAGTCGTGTCCGACCCATCGCGACCCCGTGGACAACGTTCCTCCAGGCCTTCCTGTCCTCTACCATCTTCTGGAGTCCATTGAAGCTCACGCCTCCTGCTTCAGTGACTCCATCCAGCCACCTCATTCTCTGTCATCCCCTTCTTCTCTTGCCCTCAATCTTTCCCAGCATTAGGCTCTTCTCCAGTGAGTCCTTCCTTCTCATTAGGTGGCCAAAGTACTTGAGTTTCAACTTCAGGATCTGGCCTTCTAAAGAGCAGTCAGGGTTGATCTCCTCCAGGACTGACCGGTTTGATCGCCTTGCAGTCCAGGGGACTCGCAGGAGTCTTCTCCAGCACCAGAGTTCAAAGGCCTCCATTCTTTGTCGCTCAGCCTTTCTTATGGTCCAACTATATTTCTATAGAGCAGAATAATTTTTCTTTTTAACGCCAAGTGTTACGTATTTCGCCAGCTTAACCGGAAGTGTGTTTCCTCCTGTTTTTTCCTTGTTTCTGAGTAGGAACACGCTGAGTCTTTCGCTTGGGTCTGGAACCGTTTGCCAAGCTTTCTTCCCAACTGATTCATTATTAACAGGTGTACCATGTGTTTTTTAGCAGTGCATAATTTCCTGCGCAGAGTTCCTGATTTAATTAACCACATCAATTTGAGGCTGCATAGAATGGTGTGTATGATTGACTTGCAGAAGATTTCCGGCATCGGTAAAGATACAGATATAAATCTCTTCTACTCCATAGCTATTATTTTGATTATTTTCTTGATAATGCTCAGAAGCACTCCCATCATATTTCTAGAAACATGTCGGATCTTCTGCCTTCTCCTTCACCTTCTTCTCTTCTCTTCTCTGTTTCTTTCCTATCCGAGTTTGTAATTGAAAAATTAGACCACATAACATTAAAGTCATAAACTAATACTTGTATCCTGCTCTTCTAATGTTCTGCAGCTGGCAATCTAGTTTATAGAGTTGCTGCATTGTGATCATCTTGTAAAGTCACTGGTTTCATTTCATCTTAATTTAGTACTGCTGTTTCCTTGGAGAGCCAGTTTGGTGTACAGATAGTCTTTCACTTACGAACAGGATAGGATAGGATAGGATAGGATAGGATAGGATAGGATAGGATAGAATAGAATAGAATAGAATAGAATAGAATAGAATAGAATAGAATAGAATAGAATAGAATAGAATAGAATTATTGGCAAGTGTGATTGGATACAGAAGGACTTTGTCTCCAGTGTATAAGCTCTCAGTGTACATATAAATAACAAAGTAATATAATCTAGAATAGAATAGAGTAGAGTAGAGTAGAGTAGAGTAGAGTAGAGTAGAGTAGAGTAGAATATAGAATAGAATAGAATAGAATAGAATAGAATAGAATAGAATAGAATAGAATAGAATAGAATAGAATAGAGGAGTTGGAAGGGACCTTGGAGGTCTTCTAGTCCAACCCCCTGCTCGGGCAGGAAACCCTATACCATTTCAGACAAATGGTTGTCCAATCTCTTCTTAAAAACATCTGGAGGCAGGTTGTTCCACTGATAAATTGTTATGTCAGGAAACTTCTCCTTATTTCTAGGTTGGTTCTCTCCTTGATTAGTTTCCATCCATCCAATCAGGATCAGAATTTTGGTCGCTAAACAATGTGGTTGTTAAGTGAATCTCTTGTTTCATTGTCAACTCTTGAGTTTCTATCCTAGAAACACAGCCTGGTCCCATTTATGTTGCAAAGTTGTTCCTTTGGGGGGGTGTTCTTTTAAAATTATATGCAGAATTGTGGGGTTAACCAGATGCTAAAGTTAAAATAAACTTAGGTGCAGAAGGAAAAGAAGAGAAAAGATTGAACTGACATTTTATTCCCGCAACATCTTTATCTGTGTTTAGCTTGCTAAACACCCCATTGGTCTTTCTAATGTAACCTATTTTGTTTTGGGCATCATCTGGGAAACGTAATTAGACATAATTGAGGACCAAGCAGAATTAATTAGCTTTATCAACAGCACTGATTATTTATTTGTTTATCGCTATTTCTAGGTGCGGATTTTGTTCGAGTTGAGGGCTTCGTTTTCTCTCATGTGGCTGATGAAGGGATTCTGAATGCTTGTGCTGGGAACTTGCTAAGATACCGCAAGCAAATTGGAGCTGAACACATCCAGGTTTTTGCTGATATTAAAAAGAAGCATAGGTAAATGGGATCCCTTCTGGGGAAAAAATATGCTTGATACTGCATTCCAACTGGTGTGGCTTTAATTTTTAAAGTCTTTTGAATTTTCATTTTTATTATTTTATCATTTCTGTTATGGGCAGTAACCCATCATCTTAGTGAGCAAAGTATAACTAATTCAATAAATGAATATTTATGTGGCCACAAGAGCCACTTAAGAAGTTCACCTAAGTAATAATTATTAGCTTCTTATTATATAGAGCATAGAATAATAGGGTTGGAAGGGATTTTGGAGGTCTTCTAGTCCAACCCCGTGCTCAAACAGGAGGCCTTATTCCATTCTGGAAGCAAGTTGTTCCATTGACTAATTGTTCTCACTGTCAGGAAATTTCTCCTTAGTTCTAGATCTCTCTTTAATGATCTTAGTTCTAGATCTATCTTTAATGATCTTCCACATGTTATTTCTTGTCCTGCCCTCAGGTGCTTTGGAGAATAGGTTTATCCCATCTTCTCTGTGATAGCCCCTCAAGTTTTGGAAGACAGCTATCTTGTCACCCTTGGTCCTTCTCTTTGTTAGACTAGACCAGGGGTCTTCAAACTTGGCCCTTCAGTGTGCCTGGCTGAAGAATTCTGGGAGTTGAAGTCCACAAGTCATAAAAGGGCCAGGTTTGAAGATCCCTGGACTAGACATACCTAGTTCCCGCAACCATTTAGCCTCCAGACCTCCTTATCATCTTTGTTGCTCTTCTCTGCATTCTTTCTAGGGTCTCAGCATCTTTTTTGTATCACGGTGACCTTCTTGTTTCCATGCGCATCATTCACAAATGACAAAATTCCTATTTACCAAGTGAATCTTCATGCAGGATATAGTGGCGAAGGACGTTGATTAAAGAAACTCTGGGAGAGTTTGAAACAAAGAGGAATGCCCTTGCATTCTTACAGGTGAATACAGGAACAATGTCCTTGTTTTTTGACCACATCGTTTTCCCAGGCTGATAAATTGAAAGAACAGCTGCTACAAATCCAGCAATGGAGGTCACTGTTACAGTATTTATACAGGGCATTAAGCTACAGCATGACTTATTCATCTTTGGCTTGGAGTATTGCATAAATTGGTCACGATACACTATATACACATCAGTAGATGATGTAGTGCAACATATGATTTGAACCAGTTGAACTGTTGCTTTGTGCAATATAGAAATCCAGCGATCACTGTCATCATCATCATGATAATAATTTTATCCCTCCATTGATTAGATAAATAGTCTGACCCAGTTTGATGTAGTGGTTGAGGCATCAGGCTAGAAACTGGGAGATCATGAGTTCTAGTGCCACGTAGCGTTACCTAACCACTTGTGAAAAACCTTGCTTAGAAAATTGCAAGGATTTGTCCTGGAAGTCTCCATGAATCTGAAACAATTGAAGAGATGACAGAGAGATGGAGAGAGTGGTAATAATAATAATAATAATAATAATAATAATAATAATAATAATAATAATGATGATGATGATGATGATGATGATGATGATGATGATGATGATGATGATGATGATGATGATGATGATAAAGTTGGAAGGGGTCTTGGAGATCATCTAGTCCAACCCCCTGCCCAGGCAGGAAACCCTACACCATTTCAGACAAATGGCTGTCCACTTTCTTCTTAAAAACTTTCAATGTTGGAGCATTCACCACTTCTGGAGGCAGGTTGTTCCACTGGTTAATTGTTCTAACTGTCAGGAAGTTTCTCGTTAGTTCTAGGTTGCTTCTCTCCTTGATCAGTTTCCATCCGTTGCTTCTTGTCCTGCATTCAGGCGCTTTGGAGAATAGCTTGACTCCCTCTTCTTTGGGGCAGTCCCTGAGATATCGGAACACTGCTATCATGTCCCCCCTCATCCTTCTCTTCGTTAAACTAGACATACCGAATTCCAGCAGCCGTTCCTTATATGTTTTAGCCTCCAGTCCCCTAATCATCTTTGTTGCTCTTCTCTGTACTCTTGCTAGAGTCTGTCTATATATCTCTAAGCAGCAAATATATCTAATATTCCTGCCTCCTACATTCACAAACTCAACTCTGTGAAGTGGATTGGGAAGAGAGAGAGGGACTGGCCCACAGTCATCCAGCCATTTTTCATACCTGAGGGAGGTCTACAATTCACCGTCTCCTGGTTTCTAGGCCAGCACCTTCTGGCTATCTATGTTTTGGCATTGCCAATCTCATACAAATGCCATTATACGTCCCTGATTTATGAAGTCAAGAAGATTATGGGGAATTAGTATAAAAACAGGTCTAATGTGTAAAGTGGCCGCTGACAAGTTTACAAAGGTTGTATCCTTGTTCTCCCCAGTGCTCATGCGTTAACTGCTGACGTCACAGTGGCAGAAACTGCGAAGGCTGCCGAATTTTTTCTTGCTGATGGGGTTGTGTTGACTGGAACTGCAACTGGATTGGAGGCAGATCCCAACGAACTAGAAGGTAAGAACAGTAAAGGCTACATGGGGGGATTCCATTGCTTTGTTGGTTATTTATATGTAAGGACATTTATATATC
>NW_015387595.1:432365-450164 GCF_001527695.2 Protobothrops mucrosquamatus
TCTTCTTCTTCTTCTTCTTCTTCTTCTTCTTCTTCTTCTTCTTCTTCTTCTTCTTCTTCTTCTTCTTCTTCTTCTTCTTCTTCTTCTTCTTCTTCTTCTTCTTCTTCTTCTTCTTCTTCTTCTTCTTCTTCTTCTTCTCTAATATTTCAAAATCCAGTTGCTCCTTCTCTTCAGATCTGTTGAAATTTTCTGTCTATCAATCTATCAGCTACCATCTTCACTGAAAAAGAAAATATTTCCAAATATCAAAATATAAAATATAGCGATCTGCTTGAGTGTCGTTTCAGTTCTTCCACTGCGTGATTTGACTTGGATCCATTTTAATCTCCTTGTAGAATTGTAGAAAGGGTCATCAGGATCATCAAGTCCACTCCTCTGCCATATGCAGGAAAACTAATTAAACCATCTGTAAGATGTAGTCATCCAGGATGTTCTTAAGAATCTCCCTGTGGGATAGGTGGGTGGTTTAAAAAGTTTGATAAATAAATAAAAAAATAAAAACCTCAGAAACAGAGACTCCACAACCTCTATAGGTAGAGTATTCCACTATTGGACCACCATGAGGTTTTTTTTTCCTTCTATTTAAATGAAATTTTGATAGTTGCAACCTAGAATTGTTATTTCTGGTTCTGACTTCTGTGACTATGAAAAATACTTCTTGACCATGTTCTTTATAGGTTGCCTTTAAGTAGCTCATTTAAAAGCAGATATTATTAGCACCTTTTCTGGCCGTAACTAGTTAGGGCAGTTATGTTAGGTTTCATATGATATGCTTGAAGTTAATTTGAAGTGTAAAACTTTATAATAGAGTGTATATATTTCTCATTTTTCTTAATTACATAAAGGGGGAAACAGAAAAGCTTAATTATGGATAGCTGTAAGGCATTAATAACGGCACTTTTCATAATTTTTCAAAACCTTTTTTAAAAGGTTTTTTTTTCTAATAAAAACATTGAAGTGTAGAAGGTGGAAAATAGTATGTATATCTCAGAAATGGATGGTCTATTAGGAAAAACAACGCATTCAGAAACAGGGCACCAGTAATAACATCTAAATACCAATGAGTCAAGTCCAATTCCCAATGTGTTTATTTTTCTTGAAAAAGGGATAACAGAAATTGAAGGAAAATGCTTGTTTGGGGATAGGGATAGGCAAAGGCATAGGGGGAGAGAGAGAGGGAGAGAGAGAGAGAAGAGAGAGAAAGAGAGAGAGAGAGAGAGAATAGAGATAGAGATAGATAAATGGAGGAAAGTAGGGATGGATGGATGGATGGAGAAGGATGGATATAGGTAGGGAGGAGAAGAGATAGCTGTATGCAGGAGAGAGATAAATAGGTAGATATATGGAGATAGAGAGAGAGAGATGGAGATAAGTAGATAGGTAGATAAGTAGATTGATATATGGATGGAAAGAGGATGGATAGGATAGGTCAGTAGGTAGGTGGGTGGATGGATGGATAGATGGGTGGAAAGAGAATGGATAGATGGATTAGATAGATAAGATAGATAGATAGATAGATAGATAGATAGATAGATAGATAGATAGATAGATAGATAGATAGATAGATAGATAGATAGATAGATAGATAGATAGATAGATAAAGAGAGAGAGGGAGACAGAGATGCATGCATGCACGCACGCAACACACACACACACACACACACACACACACACACACACACACACACACACACACAATTAAAGGACATCCAGGGTTCCTTCAGCGACAAGAGTGATCTCACAGGTAACCAAGATAAACGAAACCCTAAACGCTGCCATTCTGTACGATGAAAATAGATCAGAGAGGGCTTAGGGGCCTGGGTTTTCCTCAAAAAAGAAAAGAAACGTGGCCATGTAATCATTCCACGAGAGCAAATTGATCCTGACTCTGCCTTTGGAATCCCTGCCGCTGCTTAAGCGTAGCCCATTTGGGTTCCTTTCATCATCTAACGGAATAAGCCCATTGAGCAGCTTACGCCGATGGGCTTTTTGATCTTAGTGCTTGTCTCTTTGGAGAGCTGCGCTGAAAAGGGGTGAGATTATATTATCTCGTTTCCAGCACGGCTAATGCTTTTTTTGGCACTAGTCATAGGGCAGGAGAGTCGAAGCACCCGGGCTCTTGGTGGTGGCTTTGCTGGAGAGAGTAAAACATTAATGAAATAACTTAAAAGGCTGCAGTCTTTTCCTTTGCAGTTTAAAACAGAGGTCCCCAACCTTTTGGACACCAGGGACCGGTTCGGTGGAGAGAGGTTTTTCCACGGACCGGAGTGTGCCTGCTTTTGTGTGCTGCCTGCATCCCAATGATGGGACTTTGCTTGTTTGTGTGCTGGTTGCTGGCATGTCACGGCCTGGTACTGGTCCACGAACCGGGGATTGGGGAACCCTGGTTTAAAAGACACCATTGGCTCTGATTGGTTGCTGCCGAAATATTTGCTGTTAGCAAGAAGAATGCAAAGGATCCTTGACTTAACAACCACACTTGGAAAGTTCCACTGCTAAGCAAGTTGGCTGTTAAGCGAATCACGTCCAATTTTATAACCTTTTTCCCATGGTTAGTGAACCATGCAGTCATTAGGCAAATCCAGCTTTCCCCATGACTTCGCTCATCAGACATCTTTGCTTTGAAAGGTTTCAAATACATGGCAGTTAACAATAACAATAATAACAGAGTTGGAAGGGACCTTGGAGGTCTTCTAGTCCAGCCCCCTGCTCAGGCAGGAAACCCTATACCAGTGGTGGCGAACGTATGGCACACGTGCCAGAGGTGGAGCCCTCTCTGTGGGCACACACATCGTCGCCCCAGCCCCGCCTCCTCTCATGGCCCCCTCCTCACCAGCAGCCCCCCCCAGAGGAGATTCGCCCCCGGGCACGGCCCACGCAAAGCAGCGCAGCCAAGGACATGGTAGCCGGGCAGCGGGGACAAGACTCCGCCCTTGTGCCCTGTTGCGCACAGATGCTGCTGCAGGGCACGGGCGGAGGGTGTGACTGCCATGGCGCTGTTGGGCTGCCTGGGTGATCTGTGGCGGGCCGTGGAGGTGGTGGGTGGCCCAGCGGGCAGGGCAGAGCGAGGATGGGGTGGGGGGCGGTTTTTGGGCACAGTTGCTGCAGCTGTTACAAATACATGCCAATTACTAAGCATCCAAATTTTGATCACGTGATCGTGGCGATGCAATGATCATGAGGATAAGGATCAGGCATAAGTTACTTTTTTCAGTGCTGCCCTAACTTTGAATGGTCACTAAACATGGCTCAGCTTGGAAACCTCTCCCTTTCCCCTCAGCATGGCTGGCTCAGGAATTCTGGGAGTTGAAGTCCACGAGTCATAAAAGAGCCACGGTTGCCTACCCCTGGTGTAGGGAGAGGATGGTAGGAAAGGGAGCTGCTGGAACATGTAGAGCAGGCCTGTCCAAACTTGGTAACTTTTAAGACTTGTGGACTTTTAATTCCCAACTGTGGAATTCTGGGAGTTGAAATCCACAAGTGTTAAGTTGCCAAGGCTGGACACCCCTGGTGTAGAATCATTGTGACCTCAGTTAGTCTCCCTTACAAGTTTTATTATAAGTTCTCTTATGAGTCTTCTTATTTTCCTTCTCTAGAAGTCAGATCTGCGGTGAAGATTCCAGTCCTGGTGGGGTCTGGTGTCACTCTGGATAATGTGAAGGATTATTTAAGTGCAAATGCCTTGATCATTGGTTCACATTTCAAGAAAGATGGCTGTTGGGAAAATGGCATTGATCTTGAGCGTGTCAAGAGGTTTCTGGATTACATTGGCCAAGTAAGAGTGTAAATTTGTTCGCTTCTGCTGTGAGTTTACATTCAAAGCACAACTGCACCAGATATTTTATCTTGCTATTTTCTAAGACAGAGGTTTTGTTTTTTTTAATTCAAAATTAAAGGCACGCTCTACACTCAAATACACGTTCTCTTAATCTCCCTCTTCTAGATGGAACACTGGCAGAAGAATATATAGGGAGAATGACCCTTAAAATATTATAAAAGTACATCACCTGAGAGTTGACAAAGTGACAGTGTTTGTATTAATAATAATAATAATAATAATAATAATAATAATAATAATAATAATAATAATAATAATAATAATAATAATAGTAAAGTTGGAAGGGACCTTGAAGGTCATCTAGTCCAACCCCCTGCTCAGGCAGGAAACCCTATACCAGGGGTAGGCAACCTTGGCTCTTTTGTGACTCGTGGACTTCAACTCCCAGAATTCCTGAGCCAGCCATGCTGAGGGGAAAGGGAGAGGTTTCCAAGCTGAGCCAGGCTGGCTCAGGAATTCTGGGAGTTGAAGTCCACGAGTCATAAAAGAGCCAAGGTTGCCTACCCCTGCCCTATACCATTTCGGACAAATGGCTGTCCAGTCTCTTCTTAAAAACCTCCAGTGTTGGAGCATTCACCGCTTCTGGAGGCAGGTTGTTCCACTGGTTAATTGTTCTCACTGTCAGGAAGTTTCTCCTTAGTTCTAGGTTGCTTCTCTCCTTGATTAGTTTCCACTCGTTGCTTCTTGTCCTGCCTCCAGGCTCTTTGGAAAATATATTTGGCCCTGCGTCTAAGCCAGCCATGTGCCTATTAAACCATGGTAAGGCAACCTTTTAAAATGGCTTTTAGAGGGGAAAAGACATACCCAAATCATTTGAATATTGCCGCAATATCTAGTTGACTTTACTCAACAAAGCCACAAACCTGTAAAAAAACAAAACCATCCATCTTTGGAAAACTCGGTTTTTAAAGCATGCATCATAAGATTTGCAACATCTCTGCTCACTTACAGAAGCTTCACGTATTAGTCCAGGCCTCTCCGAGAGACCCATAATTTGGCCTTAAATTATGAGACACAAAAAGTCTCGGTGGGGTTTAGTGGATTCGTATCATGGTAAATCCGATCTTAAAATCTAGAGAGAAAGATTGACTGCCTTCTTTTTCTCCTGCTCACTGCTGCAAGTATCTGTGCCATAGCTTTAAGCATCTGCTTGTCTGTTG
The DNA here is from genome assembly GCF_001527695.2 of Protobothrops mucrosquamatus. Taxonomy (NCBI): domain Eukaryota; kingdom Metazoa; phylum Chordata; class Lepidosauria; order Squamata; family Viperidae; genus Protobothrops; species Protobothrops mucrosquamatus. Next base: position 437,364 of record NW_015387595.1, read on the forward strand.
TCGACAGATGCCGTACAAAGGAACTGACCTTTTTGTTGGGGAGTTTGGTGGAATGTGTAATGTTAAAATATTAACTTATATTAAAAAAAAAGGCCCCATCTCTTTGGGAGCAAAGGATGCTTCGTTCTGCACAATGCAAGTTCGTAGAAGCACCATGACTTTGTAGGAGAACAAAGAAAGCAGCCTTAATATGGAGAATCTCTGCCAGTGAATAACAGCTGTTCAAGGAGACATGTTTTAAATAGGTATTAATTTATTTGAAGGGCTTGTTGCTTCAATATGGAGAGAAGATTATCAGGTGTTAATTTCCACTGAGCACTGTGACACTTGCCAGGTTTCTTATGATATCCTGGGCTATCACTGTAGAGTAGGGTAGTGATTCTAAACCTTTTCTTCACTGCAGACCCCCTTTAAATAAATTTTGTGGCCACGGATCACCAAGACTGAGGATTTAAATCATAACATTTCTTCAAGCCTTCATGGACCCCTTGGGACAAAAGGATGGCCTTCCAGGTTAAGACACCCCCCCCACCCGTTGAGAACCACTGGACAAGTTGATAGGCGTGATCACTTTGGTCTTTTAAAAATGCCAGATAGACATCTAGATTGATAGGATCTGCCCAGTTCAGCCTTGTATATCCAACTAGAGTTTCTATCAAGTGCAACGTGGATTCAGACAGGAGAAACCCCAGAAGATACCATATAGTTGACATTGAGTCATGAAAAAGTGGGGTCCTTGGTGCTCTCTGAGCTTGGTTGTTTAAGATAAGATAACCTTTATTCATAAGATAAGATTTTCTGGCAGATGTTTCATTAAACAACTATATGGTACGCACTGCAATAGAGAAGGAACTTTTTCTGGGCCCATTAGGTGACATTGTTAAATAGAAGCGATCTGGATCATGCCATCTTGGTGAAAATTTCTGGTATGGCTGGAAAAAAGTAGACCCAGAATAACCCAGGCCATGAATGGCACTATGGATGATAACCACCACTTAGAATTGTGTTGCATCCATTGGTAGCTACTAGAGCTTTTAAAGTAAAACTTCAATACACCCCGATAACTAGATCTGTCACAGCATTTTGGGCCAGTTCTAGCTTTTGAGTGGTGTTCAAGGGCAGCCCCATGTAGGGTGTGTTGCAGTAATCCAATTGGAGCGAATCTCCGAGCAGGGAGCCCCAGTTGAGAATGGGTCCACCTGATGTATCAGGTCTTCTGCAGTCACAACATAAGCCTAAGACTGAAAATCAGGCTTGTCAGATGCTATATTTTTTCTATCCTGGTCTATGGAGTAGAGATTTGGTCTCTGACAGAAGGCCACCTGAAGAGACTAGAAGCATTTGAAATGTGGATTTACAGGCAGCTGTTACGTATAAGCTGGGTTGACAAGATCAGAAATGAGGAGGTGATAAGCCGACTGGGAAAGCCAAGGGAAATCATCAAAACAATTAGAATATTTCTGACATGTGATGCGACACCCAGAAAAATACGGCATACTCCATTTAATCCTCCAGGGAAGATTGAAGGCAAACGAGGTCCAGGCAGAAGAAGAACGTCGTGGCTTCAAAATCTAAGGGATTGGTTTGGACAAAACTCAGCAGCACTTTTTCGTGCGGCTGCTGATAAAAACAGGATCGCCAACAGGATCGCCAACGTCCGATAACGGATATGGCACAAGAAGAAGAAGAAGATGTATGAGAGGGTCTGTGCATTGACTCCTCTGGCCACAGCTGTCCTCTACCCTTTGAGCAGGACCTGAGAAGCTAGAAAGACCCTCATATTATACCCCATTTCCTTCTCATCCGGGAGGATGTTAACCCCATCCATATATCACACTGAATCTTCATAAGCTTCTGAAAGTGCACATGGCTGGCAAGAGAAACTTCAGGTCTAGTCATGGTTTGCGTTTTTTTGACAGTTTATCAAGGTTATAGAATACAGATTTCCTTCAGGGAAAATTAGTTCTTAAGTTTACAAAGTACTTGGCTGTAAATATCCATAAAAATTGACAATTTGGTCAGCTGTATTTATTTCTAAGCAGGTCAAAGGACATTAGCATGTTCAGCTACATAAATCTGTTAGGTACAATCGAGAAATTCTCATGCGTCCAAATTGCATGGATATATTTTTTTCTAATTAAAAAAAAATAGGCTCAATGAATATGGCACAATCATTGCTGAAATTAAAGCTTCTGGTTTCTGGGAAAAACTATTGTACAATTTTTCTTTTCAGATAACAGGTAACTTTTCTAGTAAGAATAAAGGGGAGAGAGAGAAAGAGGGAGGGAAGAAGGAAGGAAAGGAAGGAAGGAAAGAAAGAAAGAAAGAAAGAAAGAAAGAAAGAAAGAAAGAAAGAAAGAAAGAAAGAAAGAAAGAGAAAGAAAGAAAGAAAGAGAAAGAAAAAAGGGAGTCTCTCTCTCTCTCTCTCTCTCTCTCTCTCTCTCTCTCTCTCTCTGTGTGTGTGTGTGTGTGTGTGTGTGTGTAAACCTAAGGGGATTTTTCTCCTGGCCCCATAGTAAAATTCCGTGAGTTAGGCAGGGCAATTACACAAAGTCATGATTAGAAGTTCCCTTGGATACTATAAGGATATATACTCAAAATTGTCATAAATCTTCCCAGAAAAATCGTATGGTGCAGCAGCTGGTGAGATAGAGGCATGTTCATTTCTCCATGAGTGAACTCTGTCACTGTCTGGGATGTCCCACTTGGGCTGCTGATAACGGAGAAGCCGAAAACCCATAGTTGGTGCCATAAATTGGTGAGAACTAATGTATTTATTGAATAGGGTTATATTGGGAAACACTCAACTAGGAAGGAAGGTCTCAAGCAGGCAATTAGCCTTGAATCCTTGCACAGCTACAAAGGACCCAGGACTGATCCCCACTTAAGCTCCCTAGAACCTTATCTATCTATTCCCAGTCTGGGAAGATTCCTGCATAATAGGCAGAAGATAATGAAGTAGTTAGCCTGAACCTTACATGTATGGATATAGTTGCTTGCATCTAATAGCTTCTTCCACTAACTGGCTTGACGTTTAACAGGACAGAATAGAATGTTAGCTCATGTTCTCCAATCCCAGAAGTCTAGAATATCACCATTGACTCCCTTTCATAGACAATAAAATTGCCCCCTTAGCAATATGAACAGTAAAGCAGTATCACCCCTCAACAGTTTCCTGCAGGATAATCACACACATTTTCCTAGCTATCTATCTGCTTTAATCTAAAATATAGAACTGATGGATGCCCTGGGTAAATCAAGCATTTTCTGTCTGCCAAAAGAAGTTTGCAAAAGCTTATTTTGTGCCATTACCATTTTTCAGTGTCTGGCTGTAAATCACGACAAGTACCAGCCCTATTCATCCCCTTTAAAAGTAACGCCTTGCCTTTGCATAATTATCCAGACCCCGTGGAGATCTCCGGGCACAGTAAATCTGTTCATTTAAAAGGTTTCACTTTAAGTATAGCACCGTCATAAATTGGGGGGAGAACAAATTTATTTATTTAATAGGTTTATTCTGCTAACTGGCTTGATAACCGTCAAGACTTCTGCTGTTTTATTTGGCAGGGCTCCTGCTAATGGGCCTGATTTATTTCGGGGGTGAATATTTATGTAGGAAGGTTTAACTCCGTGTAAGACTGGTGGAAATTGGTGTATGGCTATGATTTACTCTCATTATTAGCTGAGACCACTGAACTTCAGAAGACTTTCAGTATCTCTGCTGCACGATGTCTGAAAAATCTGGTTAAGTAATTTAACCAGGGCAGGAAGAAAAACTGGGAAGTATCAAACTGAGTCCATTTGGAGTCCATTTCTCAAACTCCGCAACTTTAGATGTGTGGACTTCCAACTCCCAGAATTCTTCAGCCAGCGTGCCAAGTTTGAAAAACACTGGTTTAAAGCACGGTTTTACCGAAAACTGAAAGTAAATGCCAGTTTTCAACAAAACATGTCATAAAATGTGGTCCCATGACTGCAGGACACAACAAGGGCTGTAAATGCAGCTGGTTTGCTGAGCACCTGAAGTTCAAGTCACATGACCATGGGAGGTGGTGGCAACTGACAGAACTTCAAATCCAGGTCCTAAGTAGCTCCCAGGTAGGACCTTTGCAACTTCAGTCATAAGTTGAGGAATACCTGCAGCCCCAGAAGTCTACAGCCACATCTGCCACCATCCTGACTTTTATGGATCACTCCCTGTAGATCCCCCAATTGTTGGATAATTAAGCATACAGCTCATCTCGACAAACTGCTTGAAGTGACACTGAAAAAGGAGACTTATGGCTGTTGTGGCATCCCCATGGTCACGTGATCAACTGGCATGTGTTTGTGACGACTGCAGTGTCCTGGGATCACGTGATCCCCTTCTGCAACGTTCTGACAAGCAGAGTCAATGGGGAAGCCAGATTCACGTAACAAATACGGGTTACTTAATCACTGCAGCGATGTACTTAACAATTGTAGCAAGAAAGGTCATAATATGGAACAAAATTCACTGTTACAACTGTCTCACTTAGCAACGGAAATGTTGGGCTCAATTGTAGTCATTAAGTCAAGGATTATTTGTACAATTATTTGTACAGAAGGGATTTTGCTAAGGAACATGAATCTCTTTTCATTTTCTAATTTCTCCTTCTTCCTTTCATCAATACCCAAAGCTGATGCCGTAGAGAACTGCAGACTAGATTACAAAGTAGTTTTTTTTCTCTTGTCTATCACATTCGTAAGGAACATCTAAAAATGTTTTGGAAGATGATGAACAAGGAAAAATTGATTTGGAAAAATCGGTGTTTATTTAGTTAAAGCGTTTTGCCCCGCACTTAAAATAGCACAATATTACATTTACATGGTGGAGAGAGTGTTGCGCTCACAATCTGTTTTTCTTTTCACAGCTCTGTGTGAGGATTCAAGTAGTCATGTACCACTGTGATTAGGCTGTGAAAAGCATTTTAGCCAACTAATTATATCAATGTAGTAATTATTTGCACAGATTTGCATACACTAAAACAATCGCAAGGACAAAACATATTTGTTTAAAGATGTATGCAAGTCACACCTAAAGATACCTTACTGGAGGTGTTCCTTCCTCTCCTAAATAAGGTGGAATATCTCCTAAAACAGATAATGCTCTGCAGTTTTTAGGAATACTTAAATTAATTAAAAAAAAACTTTTCTTGTTTGTTTAATTGGGAGAAAATGTGGGTCACTTTTAAGGTCCGCACATGGCTAAATTCCTGGATACCTAGGATTGTGATGACTTTGATTATCATATTTCTCATTAACATCTTCACAAACACAGAGACACACACATATGCACTCCTGCAAAGAGTTTTTATCGATCCTGCCTCCGTGCAAAATAAGGCATTTGATTTTTGCAGCTGTCCCATATAATGGACAATTCCCAGTCTCCTTGCTTTTTGCAAATTGTCTTTTTTAAATTTTTTATAAGATTTTTATTCACTTATAACATAAAATGCGAAAATACAAAAGCAAATAGTAAGGAACAATGGTAGGGGAAGGGGAAAAAGAAGTATGGAAAAGGGGTGGGGGAAGAAAAAGAAGTGTTGACTTCCGACTCCCTCTGTTACAGTAGAATAAGGCATAAACATCAAATCTCAACTTTTTACAATTCTATAGTAGTATGAACTAGCCATTTCTATATCAACAAATCAGTCTAATCAATAAAACCCAAACTCATAGTATGTAGTCTACAAAAGCTGGTGGAATCAGCAGCTAAATTTACTATTTTGATAAAGGAAAAGAATATACCGATTAGTACTTTTGTTTCTAGTTGGAAACCGCTTCTGGACTTTGTGCTTGAGGTGGGAAAAAAAATGATACTATGCTTTTTGCAATTTGTTTAAGACCTCATTTTTTCACTGAGTGTTGGGGGTGGATGATGCATAGGCTGCCTTTTGAATAGTTATTTTATTCTTTGGGTCTCTTCATTTGGGGAAGCATCTTGAGGCCTTTAGATGTGGGTAAATCTGTGTCACAATTTCACACCCATACTTGATTGAACCCAGAGAAGACGTTAACATGGCAAAGGCTGACCACCATTCAAGAGAAGCGGTTCTATCTTAAAGAGGAACCAAAACCTCACAAGGGTGAATAGAAGTTGACTACCATGCCACCATTATTTGTGATTGTCTATGGAGAGTCTCAATCATCCAGGTCATGGTTGTCCCAAAGGTGCTTTTCCAAAAGGCAACTGGACTTTCTTGGAAACTGGACGCAAGAAAGTCCCAAGTGCCTTTTGGAAAAACACCTTTAGGATTATTTGTGATTGAGTAGAGTCAGAGTAGCAAGAGGGAGGAGTTGCTTCCAAGAGGCAGCAGAGCTTGGAATGTCTGGTGGAAAAGAAAGACGGCAAAGGTGGACTCACCTTAGAAATTCATAGAGTATATCTATAGTTAATGTAGATAGTTGCTTTAATCTGGCAAGATTCTGTCTGCAGGTGAACAAAAATAAAGAAGTAACTCCTCGTGTTATTCTTGGTTCTTTGGGCCTGTTTCCATCACACTGTTCAATACAGGGTTTTAAAAATGACCTAAGTTGTTTGTAAAGTGGATTCTGGGTAATATTCAGGTAATGGGGTGATAATAAGAATCTTATCATTTTTCCATAAGCCCTGTCCTCCCTCTGCTTCCCCCCCCCCCCGCAATTTTAAATCTTATTTTGAATTCTCAAGGGTGTCAATTCTAAACCAGACAAGCCCAGCTGGTGGAAACTTACAAGTGGAAAGCTGCATTTTTTAGCAGCTTCAAAGTTATTTTTAGAAAACATCTTTAGTTTCCAATAAATTAAGTTTGAAAGGCAGTATCTTAACAAAATACGGGAAAGGATAAATAATGCACAGCATAGGAACAGTCCTCTAAAAATAATAAGCCTCTCTCCAGCACCCCAAGTGAGACATTGTCACCTATGGCTGCTTTTATTTCTCAGTTCTTGTTGCTGTTTCATCCTTGGCTACAAATATTTTAGCGTGCATTGTCCATTGTTTCAAACCTTGGTCTTGAATTGGTCTTATAATTGCCAGCCGTATGATCTGCCCAAACCTGTAATCCGTTAAATCTGTGCAAACAATTGCTCAAATATCATTCGAAGGGGCCGAAATGTGTGTGTCGAGGGACACTGTGGCTGTGTTCTTACTTGTTCTCTCTCTTTTGTACACACAGACCCCACCTTCTTTCTCTCGCTTTTTGACCCGGATTCAGAAAGCAAAACTGGAGGGTTGTGCAAGTCCCAGGAAATGAAATAAAGCGAATAAAAAGGAAAAAATTGCCTGAGTAAAAAGGGATGCGTTTTAATTGCCTATTAATAGAGGGCTCAAAACGTTTTACAGTTGACATGCTGGCCAATGAGGAGGGAGCACAGTGGCAGGTCTGTTTTAATCGGGAAGTAAAAGCAGTGTGCCACTTTTACCAGCCTGAAGCAGATATACCATTTTTGCTCCGTTCCTTTCTTTGATGCAAAGATCCTTCTCTCCCTTCGTAGAAGCCCCTCAGTGGTCCTTGACACTTCGCAAGTGTCTCCTTCGACATTACACTTCCCACACTAAAGCAGATGGTGTTGTCTCTGACGCTCAGCAAATCTTGCCCAGTTTTGTACAGGTGTACTGGGTTTTTTTTCCTTCCCTTATCATGTTCGATTCTCAGAGACTGCTTGCATAAGGCCCTGCAGTTTTCTTGGCAAGATGTTTTTTTTCAAAAGTGATTTGCTATTGCCTCCTTCCTAGGGCTGAGAGAAAGGGACTGGCATAATAATAGTAGTAGTAGTAGTAGTAGTAGTAGTAGTAATAATAATAATAATAATAATAATAATAATAATAATAATAATAATAATAATAATAATAATAATAATAATAATAATAAAGTTGGAAGGGACCTTGGAGGTCATCTGGTCCAACCCCCTGCTCAGGCAGGTAACCCTATACCATTTCAGACAAATGGCCGTCCAATCTCTTCTTAAAAACTTCCCGTGTTGGAGCATTCACCGCTTCTGGAGGCAGGTTGTTCCACTGGTTAATTGTTCTCCCTGTCAGGAAGTTTCTCCTTAGTTCCAGGTTGCTTCTCTCCTTGGTTAGTTTCCATCCGTTGCTTCTTGTCCTGCCTTCAGGTGCTTTGGAGAATAGCTTGACTCCCTCTTCTTTGGGGCAGCCCCTGAGATACTGGAAGACTGCTATCATGTCCCCCCTCGTCTTTCTCTTCGTTAAACTAGACATACCCAATTCCAGCAAGCGTTCCTTATATGTTTTAGCCTCCAGTCCCCTAATCATCTTTGTTGCTCTTCTCTGTACTCTTTCTAGAGTCTCAACATCTTTTTTACATCGTGGTGACCAAAACTGGTGTCAATGAAGACTCAATCATCCAAGACCAAAGGTGTATAAAGACTGAATTATGACAACTGGGTCAATCTTTGTTGACCAGCCCAAGGTCACCTAGCTGGCTTTGTGCCTAAGAGAGGACTAGAACTCTCAGTCTCCTGGTTTCAAGCCTGATACCTTAACCGCTACACCATACTGTCTCTATAGGTTAGGAGTGTCAAACTGCTGGCCCATGGGCCGGACACGTCACGTGGAAGCTGCGCCCACCCCATTGTCGGCAATGGCAAAACCGGCCTGATACGTTGCGCGACGTCATGTGACGTCGCGAGTTTGACACCCCTGCTATAGGTCTACTAATTATAGCTTTGGGTCTGAGCTAAATAACATCATGATTCCATTTTATACCCAGGGGTCACTTATATACTGAAATAAGACTAGACATGTGCTTATCCTTCAACATCTCCAGATGTTTGCTGCTTCATTTACCAAGTGTAAGTAGCAATGTTTCCTTTTCTGTAGTGTAATCCCATCTTCCATAAATAAGATAATTGTAAAGAGTTTACTGGGATGGTCTGCATAGTCAGTATATTTGATTTTGTAGGCATTCATACAGAATATAAAGTAATGTATTATAGTAGTGAACTATTTTGGACTCTGGAGAGATCCAGTTTCAATTCCATCCTTGACTATGAAACTCATTAAAAGAGCCAATCTGAAAGCTGAAACTACTACATAGGATTTTTGTTGGGGTATGAAATTAGGGTGAGACCTCTCCAGACACCACTTTGAGTTCTCCCTGGAAAGTTGGGATTAAATGATATAATGATATAAATGTTATAGAGACTTGAACATGCTGTGTTTTTTAAATATAGTCCAGGCTGATGAGCACAATTGTGTTCTACTCATGAATTCTCATCAATATGCATTGCTTCAAACATAGATGCCTGTTCAGTGAGAGATGCTTTGACTGAATTTCAAATACAGAATAGCCTAACTAAGATGGCTCATTAAGGAGCCCCGTGGTTGTGTAAGATTTTGTGAACTGCAGCACACTCTAGTGATACCAAGAAATTACAAAATAAAACTAGGCAGGGCGAGTTTTTTTCTCAACAACTGGCATGTTGAAATTATGATGAGCTTGCGTTGTGTAAATGAAAGCAATATTCTGGATTGCAGTGGTTTAAAATATTGGATACACCTTGGCAGGTAAAAGAACCAGGTGTGTCCTACCTGCAGCCATCCAAAGAAGAGAATCCAGCTTTTCCCCAGGTATTTGTCCTGGTTCCAACCTGAACAAGGCTTGAAAGCAGATCTTAAAGGTTATGTGATTTTGACAATTACTGAAAGGTTAAAAAATGTCTGTAATATTCAGAGTAGAATAGAAAAGATGATGACGTAGAAGAAATCTGTTTGGAAGCTGCAAAACTGAAGTTGATGAATTAGACTAGTCTGCTTGCAACTTTGGGCACCATTTGTAGGCTCTGCAGATGCAGATTTGAGAAACATTCCTAGATTTCAATTACATATAGAGACTCGGGGCAGAAAGGAAAATGAGAATGGGTAGCCTGATTGAACCACTGCCAAACGGGTGTGGCTAAATAAGCTTGATTTATGTTGAGTGCAGAGGCTTTGGTCCAGATTGATTCCATGTGGTGGTATTAAAACCTACGGATGAAATCCTTATCACATCTCAGGTTATTTTGGCTGCTTCTTTCCAACATTGGAGACATGGCGGTTCAGTGGTTAAAGATGCTGAGTTTGTCCGCTGGAACAGCTGGGGGTTCAAGACCCAAGTGCTGCATGATGGGGAGAAAGGAGCACTGCTCCCTAGAAATGATTGACAGGGAAACTTTTAGCTTTAGCTTTCGGTTCAACAGTTCTCTATCTCCGTGGTATCCTTACTCTTCTTCCTAGGGCAGTAGGGGTGAACCTATGGCACACGTGCCAGAGGCGGCACTCGGAGCCCTCTCTTTGGGCACATGCACTGTCGCCCCTCCCATGGCCCCCTCCTCACCAGCAGCCCTCTGGAGGGGAGTCACCTCTGGGCACGGCGCACGCAGTGCTGCACAGCCAAAGACATGGTAGCCGGGCAGCGGGGACAAGACTCCACCCTTGCACCCCATCGTGCACAGATGCTACTGCAGGGCATGGGTGGAGGGCGTGGCCACCATGGCGCTGCTGGGCTGCCTGGGTGATCTGTGGCGGGCCATGGAGGTGGTGGGTGGTCCAGCGGGCACGGCAGAACGGGGACAGGTGGGGGGGTGGTTTGGGGGCACTCAGTCTCTAAAAGGTTCGCCATCACTGTCCTAGGGCTAAGAAAGAGGGATTGGCCCAAGGTTACCCAGTTAGTTTCATGCCTAAAGTGGGACTAGAACTCATGGTCTCCCCGTTCCTGGTTCAGCATTTTAACTATTGAACTAAACTGGCTGTCTTTTATAGCCTTAGAGATTCTAAATCTATTCTTCCTCTTCTTTCCCCCCCCCCCCCCATGGATGCCAGATTATGCGACCAATAATGGGAACAGCTTTGTGGTGCTTAGGCAAATACAACAAAACGTTTTGCCCTCATGCCAATCATTTATTTAAATGCAGGGCGTATTTTTTTTTCTACTCGCAGAGAATTTTGCAGATGGGAGAACACTTTTAGCTCCGAGAAAACTATTGTTCCGAAGGTTTGCGCATTCCGTTCAAATCCACAGCGTTTCATTCATCCTTAATATCTCCCCAGGGTTGGGAGAAAGCGCTCCGTGGCTCTTTTGTCCTCGTGATTTTTCATGCAATATGATTAGATAAGGGGTTTTGCTTTGGTGTTTTCTTTCTTTTTTTTCTTTTTTCTTTACTAGTACACCGCTGACTCTTACACACATGAGTTTTAGCCCCATTGTTCAAGGACTATTTATTTATTTATTTATTTATCAAATTTATACCCCGCCCTTCTCCTAACGGACTCAGGGCGGCTTACAGCCAGTTAAAACAGATAACTAATACAATAATACTAATTTTAAAATATGATTAAAATGAAATATTCATTATTGGCCGTTTCTTTTTAAAATTATTTTAAAAACCAAATTAAAATACCCCTTAGGCCAGTCCGGCTAGCTGAAATAGCCATGTCTTGAGGGCGTGACTAGAGTCACGACGGAAAAAAGCCCGAATTCTGCCAAGTTTCACAATGTGCAAGAGTCCTCCAAGGTTTACAGCGATGTTTTGCTTCTCTTTCATTGCATTTTCCCTTGTCATTTTGCTCTGCTGCCGGTACAGTAACTCTGTTCTCTTGCCTGCATTATTCTGAAACTGCATCTCTTCCCTGTTTGTATTCCCTGTAATCCATTTGGTCCGCTCTCTCGAGGTTGCCATGAGAATCTTTGATTGAAAGGAATCACTTAAGTCGTGCCAACGAGTCTCTTGAACCTGCTGGCAACTCAAGAACCAGGCTTGCGATCCTGCTAGCCGAAGGATGTTTGTGTGTGTGTGTGTTGCTCTTTAGTGAAGGTTATAATTTGTTGCTTTCATGATGATCTGTCTGCAATGCTTGTACTCTACATTATCTCCTCTCCCTTGTGGATTTTCTACAAAGCATGACGGGAATGTTAGCCTGGAAAAGGAAAAATAATTCATACTGGCTGTTGATGCTTGCCTGGTGTGCCGTGGCGAAGTGCATCACACACACACACACACACACAGCGGCAAGCAAAGCGAGACATCTACTGGCTGAACAGATAGCAAAGGAACTGTTTACTTATTTGTGTCTTTGCAATGTTTCAGCCTGCCAGCTTGCTAAAACATTTCTGTTGGGAAACTTTTGTCACCAGTAATCCGACATGAGCAAGTATGAACAGGGTAAAAGGATCTCCGAGATTAATTCTACGAGAAAAGGCAATTTTTTTAAACCACTTTTTTACCTAAAGAATAGTCACAGAGAAAAGCTTGGCACTGGTTTATCACCGAAGGACTAGCTTTCTGCAGGCAGGGAGTTTTTCATAATGCAGTGAAAGGTGTAAATTTGTCTGCAATCTGAATCAGTACCAGCACTTGGATAAGTCTTGTAAGACATTTTTTAATAAGGCATTCAGGCTGTGGTATCAGAATTAGCCAGGCAATCACAGTATTTATTGATATGCTTTTTTAATCTGTTTTCTATACTCATGGGAACATTGAATCTGGGTTATAAGTATCCCCACAGAGGTCTATCATAACTTCAAATAGTCACTAAGTGACCAGTCGTTCCTGTACTGTTGAGTGCAGCAGTACTTACTCTTAAGAAAGGCCCAAACTACTCAATGAAGGAAGGTGAATACTTTCAGATCCTACATGAAACATGGCCAGATAGGAGAGAGTGAAATTTAAGACGTAGGAAAAGAGGGGTGGTCACCAATGAACTGGGTTCCCCGTATTGGTCATTCCTGACATCTACCCAACTAATTTTTCAGCTAGCAAGCTCGGATACTCAAAAGTGAAGTTCATTCAGAAAAAAAA
>NW_015387595.1:450399-471131 GCF_001527695.2 Protobothrops mucrosquamatus
ACCATTTCGGACAGATGGCTGTCCAGTCTCTTCTTAAAAACTTCCAGTGTTGGAGCATTCACCACTTCTGGAGGATAGGATAGGATGGGATGGGATGGGATAGGATAGGATAACCTTTATTGTCATTTTTTACTGTGAGCACACTGGCCCACATTAAAAATGAAATTGTGCTTGCCTGTTCTCCAAAGAAGGCAAAATGTTTTCCCGAAAATAAGACTGGATCTTATATGAATTTTTTGCTCCAAAAGATGGATTAGGGCTTATTTTCCAGTTAGGTCTTATTTTCAGGGAAATACGGTACTAAATTGTCCACCTGGGCAGAGTCATTGTAAAGGATATGAAGTAAAACAATAATCCAAATATTTATATGAGTGATATAGTTGATATAAAATATAGAATAGGTGGGAATTTAAAGGGTATAAAAAGCTATGGATCAAACTCATTATTTGAAGTATAAAAAGTATAAAAGATATGTTAATTAATATACTAAATAGGGCTTACTCATTCTTGGCAATTATGCTGGCTGGAGGATCCTGGGAGTTGAAGTCCACCATCTTCAAGTTGCTGCAGTTGTGAAAACTACATTGAACACTGATCCAAATAGATATATAATAGGACAATGTCACTTAAAAATATCCCAGATCCCTTATCTGCGTCAGAAACCATGCTGCTTACATCTGCAAATAGTCCAGTGACTTTTATCATTTCAATGATGGTTTGCCAGATAGTTGAAAGATGGTCTGTCCGTTCTGTTTTTCTAGGAGGTGCCATTGGTGGCTTGCTTGGGGCCTGGATGACCTCTGGACAGTTCAAGCCCATTCCTCAGATTATCCTGGAACTGCCCCCTGTGGAGCAGCAGCGGCTTTACACAAATGTCTGTGCCATTATTCAGAATCTGGACTGGACCGACCTAGCCCAGCTCACCGCCTTGGTCATGTCCAACGGCGCCCTTCAACAGAAATTGCTTGGAGTCCTGACAGACTATATCACTACAGAGCTCAAAGGGGAAATCCAGTATGGAAACTAGACTCGGATGTGTCTTTAAGGGGGCCGAGTGCCCTTGGTTCCCTTCTGGCATTTTAGATTTCTTAAGATCATGGTTTTTATAGGAATAACAAGATGGCAACTGCATTTTTACCCAAAATTATCTGAACAAGGCAAGCTTTGGTTTGCCCATGCTGTGGTTGGGTTGTTGTTGTTTTTTTGCGTAATTAGACTCTATTTCAATAGCTAAGGTTGGATCGGTTTGAGCCTCAATGTTTATTGTATTTATTTAAACATCTATTTATGCCACCCCAAAATCCCACAGTGGTATTTGGAGTGCCTTGCTGAGTAAGCACCTCTGGTCCATCTGACCTTCTAAGCAACAGCCTCTGTAACGGTGACGCCATCAAAGAAAGTGCCGCCATAGCATCCTTGTATTGTAGTCAAGGAGATAAGTCATGGCGTTTGCACTATGAGGATGTCACCATTTGCTGCTCTTTGATGTGCATCATTCTAGATGAATACACTGAACAGGTGTTGTCAGCCTTTCCTGCCCAATTGCAGGCGTTGGATCTGTGATCAATTGTCCTACCCGAATATGTTCCCTAGCTGAAGAGAGACAGGCTGGTGGTTGACATATCTTCAGGATACCCAGTTGGAGAAACCTAACGATTCACTGTGGTTGAACTGTGTGGTGTCCTCTTGGCCACATTACAACGATCAACATCAAATCCCTTGGAATTTCTCAAGAGGGGGTTAACTTCTCGATGGTATGTGCTTCTTCTCCTTCTGCCTTAATGTTGAGAGGGTGCAGGAGTGAAAAGTTGAAATCGTTCCGAGCCAAAAATGTAGCAGATGTTTCATCTTAGGTATTTCTCCCGAAGATAAGTGCAAATAAAGCTGAATTTTAATGTGTGAACGGCCAAGTTTGTATTCCCATTATTCCCCTTCCTTCAGAGATGCTAAACTGGGCTTCCTAAACGCACGCTGCCTTCAGTTGAGAACGTTCAACAGGCAGAAACCAGGAAGAAAGATTTGGGAGTAACAAAGAATATTAAAAGTCCAACATCCAGGTTTTACAGTTTGGGTTTTTTTTTTTTTTTTTAAAAATGAAAATACAGGTAGTCCTCAACCGACTTAAAACAGTTCATTTAGTGACCATTCCAAGTTACGACCGCCCTGAAAAAGTGACTTATCACCATTTCCCCCCACATCCTTTGCAGCATTCCCATGGTCATGTGATCAAAATTCAGATGCTTGGCAACGGACTCATATTTATGACAGTTGCAGTGTCCCAGGGTCACGTGATCCCCTTTTGCGACTTTCCGACAAGCAATTAATTAGTTGGAAACTAATCAAGGAGAGAAGCAACCTAGAACTAAGAAGAAACTTCCTGACAGTGAGGACGATTAACCAGTGGAACAACCTGCCTCCAGAAGCTGTGAATGCTCCAACACTGGAAGTTTTTAAGAAGAGACTGGACAGCTATTTGTGCAAAACGGTATAGGGTTTCCTGCCTGAGCAGGGGGTTGGACTAGATGACCTTCAAGGTCCCTTCCCATATTATTATTATTATTATTATTATTATTATTATTATTATTATTATTATTATTATTATTATTATTATAGTCAATGAGGAGAAGCCAAATGTGTTTAACAACTGCAGTGATTCACTTAACAACTGTGGCAAGAGAGGTCATAAGATGGGGCAAAGCTCACTTAACAAATGTCTCACTTAGCAACAGACATTTTGGGCCCAACTGTGGTCATAAGTTAAGGACTATCTGTAATAGCAACCGAGGAATGAAAAACAGCCTTCGCAGTGCTTATCTCATAAGAGAAATTGGAGCATGGGGAAACATCTTCTGAAGGACAGATATAAACAAGGTAACCTTTGACAAGTGACTAAGAGAACCCTAGGTGAGGATGGCAGCCTTGCAGATAAATTGGGAACAAGGGAATTCCTGTAAAAGGCTGCTTTGAAGAGAACCTCAAGGCTGCAAACTAAGGGAGAATGGTAGCAAGTTGCACAATGAATACTTTGCAATAGTGGCGGATATCTGCAGCTCGGGATTAGGATGAGGGCGAAGGTTCGTTCTCTGAGCTTGTGGTTGGTAGCTGAATGTTTCGTCACCAAGCTAAGTAATAGCTTCAGCAGAGTTTAGTGCAGGCATGTCAAACCCCCGGCCCACGGGCCACTTGCGGCTCGCACAAGCCACACCACCCCAGCACCGCAAAGGTGGAAAACTCACGATACGTCACCATACGGCCCGCAATGCGATTGGGCTTGACACCCCTGGTTTAGAGGATGTCTTTGTGTCAGTGTTCTTTTGTTTATAAGGACTTCGGGTGTGGGTGTGTCAAGTAAAGGTCTTGTGTTGGGTCAGGTGTGAATCATCGGTGAGAGGCTTGTGATGGGTCTTGTGATGGGGAGGTTACATCAGCTTACATCCCCTGAACTCCGCTGAAGATGTTACCCAGCCTGGTAACGAAGCATTCAGAAACTGACCCACAAGCTCAGAGAACAAAACTTCACCCTCACAATCAATACTCTTTGAACAATGGAGAGCAGGCATCACACCAAGTTAATCATTGTGTATCTTTATCTTATTTAGAGACCATTGTACAAGGAGATAAGTTGTAAGCCTGCATTGAGTGGGTGAATGGCCTTGGAAACCTCTCAAGGATCAGCTTAAACAGAGTAATTAAATTTACATGTAGACTTTTCGAATCTGCTCTTTTGAAACATATCTTTATTTGCTGACATATCGGTGGATTTCCTGAACCTATTTATCTGCCTTGGTCTAACCTTTGGTTGTTTGTGTTCGGGTACACAGAGCAGCAGTTATTACTGTAACACATTTATTGCAGCAGATAAAAACCAACAAAGTCTATGTTTCGGATTATTTTCCATGCATTGTCAATGTTTCTTAATTTAGGGAGGGAACAAAAAAACCTTAATCCATGTGTTGATTTTACAACTTTTCTTCTGGGTTAAACTCAGTGAGTTAAATTTGATTTTGTTCTGGAGAAATTGAAGAATGAATGCTATCACTTCCAGATTTTTTTATTATTTCTCTTCAGGATTGTGAATAATCTTCAGTGCTTACTTCTTGGATATAGTTTGTGAGGGTTGGAAGAGTACCTGGGAAGTAAGAGACAGAGCAGCATTTAGTCTTATATCTTATATCTTCGTGGTGTTTTACAACACACACACAGCGGTTTACAGAG
Organism: Protobothrops mucrosquamatus; assembly: GCF_001527695.2. Lineage (NCBI taxonomy): Eukaryota > Metazoa > Chordata > Lepidosauria > Squamata > Viperidae > Protobothrops > Protobothrops mucrosquamatus. The sequence continues at coordinate 454,615 of NW_015387595.1, forward strand.
TCAGCATCTAGCCCCCAACAACCTGGGTCCTCATTTTACCGACCTTGGAAGGATAGAAGGCTGAGTCAACCTTAAGCTAGTCAGGATTGAACTCTGTGCTGTGGGTAGAACTAGCCTGCAATACTGCATTCTAACCACTGCGCCACCATAGTAAGTAGGCTGGTCAATTCTAGTCTGAACTCTCCTTACTCCCTAGATTTCATTTCTCCAATATTCCTTTGTCTTTTATTTTTTTATTTATTCCTTGCAGGCTTCTATGGAAAGGGTCAAACTGCTCAGAATTCTAAATGGCCTTTTTTGCATAGGTTTTTGGAAATCTGGCCAAAGCACAAATGTGTTCCAAGGCTAAGGTCTGCCAACCATGTTAGGAAATCAACAACAATCCATGTGCAATTGTACCTTCACAGCAAGCGAAATAGGAATGTAGATCGCTTTGAAATGAACTTCCCCACTAGAGTGAGACAGATCAACTTTTGATTTAAATTATAAATGTTATGCAAATATTGCACACACCTCCTCCTCTTCCTCCTCCTCCTCATCTTCGTCATGGGTTAGACAAGAGGAACTTTTTAGAACTGGTAGATCCCCAATATGTTGCGGTTCATCAGGTTCCTGCTAAAACCTGCCTGGTTTTCTAAAAAGTATTTTTTATGAATAGATGTACTTAGGGCTGCTCAACCCAACAGGAAAGTGTTGAGGTAGTCCACATATCCTAGCTCTATTTTAGCATTCTGTTCCACTGTTCTCAATCCTTCCCTTGTTGTCATGTTGAGAACAAATTTAGGCTCAACCAAGCATACACTGCCTTTACTCTTAGAGAAGGATAGGTGAACAGACCAACTGATCATTTTCAGGAATGGTGTGGTACCCCATAAACATCTGAGGATAATAAACAGCATCCTCATTTGCTCGCCTTCTGCTAGATTGTTATTTGTGTTTGGTCAAGGCCATCATGTCTGTCATGCTCCCCAACTTCCAAATGTCATCTTATCTAAAGATAGGCAAGTATAGTTACACAACTTTAAGCTATCGAACTTCTGGGCTGCCAAGCCAGGAAGCTGGGGCTTTAGGTGGGACAGAGCGAAGCTGAACTGTCATTGGCAGATGGGGAGATGCTTCCATCTGCTTCCTTGGATGCCCCAGTAACCTCCAACCTCTTTCTTCTCACATTTATTGACTTGGCTACTTAGTTTATGAAAGAGAGCCACGTCTTCCAACTTTGCCTTTTCCAAATGTTTGTTTGGATTGTGGCTTTCAGACACGCCAACCAGGGTGAGAACAAGGTGCAGTGATGGGCAGGGTTCTCACTGAATTGAACTTAGTGTAATGGCTAATAAGATGCACAAGAGGGCTCTTTTGGATTTGTTTACAACAGCAGCGTTTTAGCCCAAATATGTAAGCCATTGATGAAAAACTTAATGAAACTTAGACCGAGATACAGGACAAACCTTTAAGGCAGTGGTGGGCAAGTGGCCACTTCTGGCCAATCTATGGACTATCACTAGTTTTCTCACCCAGATCTTTTAGGAATGAGAAGGCAGGATAGTCCTCGATTTACAAACCACAGTTGAGACTAGAACCCCCATGGCCAAGCAAGGTGACTGTTAAGTGAGTAATGCCTGATTTTATGACCTTAAACAAATCAGCACAGTTGTTAAGCAACCCAGCTTTCTCCATTGATTTTCCTTGCCAGAAGCTAGCTTAAATGGCAATCCTGCGATCTTGTGATGTGGCAACCGTCATAAATACACACCGGTTGCCAAGTGCCTGAATCATGATCACATGACTGCAGGGATGCTGCGATGGTCGTAGGTGCGAGGACCACTTGTAAGTCACTTTGTGTTGTGATTTTGAACAGTCGCTCAACTAATGGTTGTTAAGTTGAGGACTTACTTACCTGTACCCTAATCTGTTTTTGTGAAAAATGCACCAGTGCCTAAAAGTCACAGTCTTCCTTGTGAGGCAGCGTAGCACAAGCAATTCAAAACCATGATTCAGTTGGACAGCTGGGCAGCTGATCTTCTGCAGGTCCATAAAATCAAATCTACCATTTTTGAAAGACAGAAGAATTGTGGAGACAGTCCAGACGACAAGCTGTTTGGGGATGGGGCAGCTCTGCCATTTTGTCTTAAATTAAAAACCATAATTAATTTTTTAAAAATTATATTTCTTTAAAGTTAATTACTGGTTATCTTTCACCAGTCACGAAATTACTTCCGCACGTCTTTAACCCAATTGCTAAATTCATTCATTTTTGGTTTTGCTGACTACATTCAAATCGTTTAAACCCAGAGAGTCTCAAACGACACCAAAGGAAAAAAAAAAACTGTTTCCCCAATCTTAGCAGGCTGTGTGCAATGTTGCTAGCTGCATGATTGATCTGATTGCTGATAAGTTGTGCATAGGCCTGCCTCACTTCGTCAGTAGTTTCAGCCTTTAAACTCAAGAGCTGATTTCCGGTTTTTGTTTTTGTTCTGTAGAAGCCGCGTTTTCAGAGAGTTTTGCCTTGTATTATTTTTGCTGATGCTCATTTTAATTGTGATGCTCTTTTGCTATGATTTGCTTACTTGCGAGTGTAAACAGAGAATGGATCATCAATGCATTTGTCTTTGACACAGCAAGAGATAGCCACAGGATGTGCCACTATGGTTTGCCACAGGGTGGCACTTAAAAAAGCAGCATTGCAAAATGCATACAGCTGATTAAGTTTCCAAGAGATACAATAGTATCTTGCATTAAATAAGGGCGTGCCCAATCTTGCAAAAGGGGCGCATGGCCAAGTTTTATACATTGGCCCGCCACCATCCTAGGAACATCCCAAATGTGCTTTTTGCCAAAAGGCAACTGGGCTATCTTGATGATGATGATGATGATGATGATGATGATGATGATGATGATGATGATTTTGAAAAGTTTCACTTCTCATCCAAGAAGCTTCTTCAGCTCTGGATGAGAGGTTAAGAAGCAAAACCCCAGAAGCATTGTTGAATTCATTTAATCCTGTTGCAATTGGAACAGGATGTTCTGTTCCACATTAAAATTTTATTGGTTTTTTTTTATGGACTTAATTGGGGAAAAAAACATATTTTGACATCAGAAAAAGGGCGGATGGCCTGTTTTTAATTTATCTTCAGGATTCTTGGCTTATGATTGGAAACATCTCCCTACAGTTCAAGCAGCCTGTTGGTAAAGCAGAGTGACAATTATGGGATGGAAGACCAAGATATTTGAAAGGTATCTAGATGGAAAAGTTCCTTTAGGGAATTGGAGCATGCAAGGATCCGCTACGAGAAAATTATTTCTATTCTGTCAACATGCTGGAGGTTATCTGGGGATTTAATTCTTGGCTAGTAAAGTTCTTATGCTGCAGAAGTTCTTGTTATCCACCTTTAGGATCTGTGGACTTCAACTCCAGAGTTTGTCTGTCTATCTGTCTGTCTGTGCATTTATTTATTTATTTGATTGATTCCTGAACATGGATGGCTCAGGAATTCTGGGAGTTGAAGTCCACTGGTCATAAAGATGCCATAGTTCCCCATTCCTGCTTTAGGTGGTCAAAGCTATTTTTTGTTTCGTTTTGCCTATCCCCATCTGATATTTCTATGCCATTTGGAAAGACAAAAGTGCTTTCAGCTGATCAGCAAAATTACAAGCAAACTCATACAATAATAATCTCTTAACACTGAAGTCCGTATCTGCAGCATGTAGATTTTTTTTTTTTAAAAAAAAGACAACTCTATTAAGAGAGGTACTATTTTATCAGGAAGTAGCACATGTTAAAAACATAATTTATGTTGATCTTATTAAAAATAATTGGCTCTTTCCCATAAATATAATTCAATACTGCCAACAAATCACTTTTCTGTTTATCCGACTTCTATTTTAGTGTTCTAAGACACATCTGCTTTGTGTGATAAAGGATCACTAGTTATCAAAATTCCCTGCTTCTCACAAACAAGTCACTAGTTGTATTCCTAAATTGCATTAAGCTTTGGTTTACTGGTTGAGTTAAAAAACACTTCAAGCGAAAAATGCATTAAACAAACCACAGTATCATGGATTGTATGAGCATAAACTAGAAAAGGACCCCAAATATCTATACCCAGTTCCCCAAACTTTTTTTAAATTAACTTAAAAGCAGTCAAACCAACCTCAGTTTTTAATTCTTCTTGTTCTCAGGTTGATCTAAAAAAATTAAATACACAGCTTAGTTTTTGAAATGTAATACTATTGTAAATTTCATCAAATAACTTCCATTTAGTGCTTCATAAGAAGTGCCCTCCATTTTCAAGGCTGGGTGATCTTCTGGAAATTATCGTTTTGATTTCTGGAATTCCAGAACTTGTGTTTTAGGTTTTGGTTTTATAAAAACTGGATTTCTTCAATAAACCCAACTCGGGAATATTTTGTTGAATTCTCAGGATGGAAATTCAACATTTGATGAGTGCTGACTATCTTCAAAATTAAATACAAAGAACCAACATTTTCTGAAAACACACCAATATATTTTAATCCGATTTGGAGCTTCAAGAAGAATGACTCAGTCTTAGAGGACCCAATTAAAAGTTGATGTATTGGCTTGAGGATAGTTTTTCTCCGTTATTCATAAAACAAAAAACTGATGGAGTGGAATACAAAGTTAGTCCTCTCACCAGTCCCTTAAAGACCCAGTCTTCTCTGTCATTTTCCAAAAGGACGACAGCCTTTAAAGAGAAGAAGTCCATGGAGCAATCAACTGTGGAAAGATGACCAGCTCACATCCGAGGTGTAAAATTCTGTCTCGGCAGGCCACTGTTCGAGTTTCTCTTCATCGGACCGGTCACTGTCATCCCCACTAGAAACTTCATAGGGAGGCAGAGAAGAATGAACTGGCTTTGCCTCGTCTCCAGATTCCTTCTTTTTGGCCATCAGCTGCTTGTAGCAAAAATTGCAAACCCTCAACGGCTTGGAGGACAGACGAGGCATGAGAAAACGGTGGCGGGAACAGTCTCCGCACACCACAAAGCCACACTTTCGACAGTGGTGTCTTCGGATGAGTGCCGAGAACTTGGTATGGGTGCAACGCATGCAGATATCGGTTGCCTTATCGGGAATCCAAGGGGCTGCATATTCGGTTGGGGGCTGCTGTCCCGTTTTGGACAAAAGATGGCGGATGCATTCTTCCAGGTGACTGACCCACTCTTTGCGCTCCGTCAGCGAGGCCGCCGAAACCACAAAGGATTTCTTGGAGGTCTTGATCATCCATCGGTTCTTCATTTGCAAGGTGTCCGGCAGAATCTCCAGCGTGACTTCGTCCAGCGGGATGATGTGCTGGCAGCTGTACTTCCGTTTGTTGATGACGATGCTGCCGTACACCAGGATATCATTGAAAAGGAAGAAAATTCGGGGCTTGGCTTTCTTACGGCATTCCTTGGTCAAAATCCCTTCACCCAAAAGGACCCTTCCTGGCACAGCTAAGGGCTGGCCGGATGTCCCAAAGCAGTTTTCCACCGCGGCAATCCGTTGACTGTTGATCTCGGTGTTAGCCAGGTAGTCTACCATCTTGAGGAGTCACCTGCAAAAACAAAAAACATCCAAACAGTAAATGACAAGATCAGGTATCATTTGTTCTACAATATCACCAAATCATGAAAAATAAACCCACCTATCTTTAAAGGCTTGTTTTACCATGGGCAAGGCCAAGGATTTTGAAAAGCAACCCACTTTTTATAGCACACGATACCGAAACTCTTTCCTGAATCATCCCTTGGAGTGTAACTGTAACTGTCAGATCCTGTCTAATGTAAGAACCCACCCCACTTTACATCTTAAGAAGACAGAACTCTTGGAATATCTCTTCCAACAGGCATCTTTATTAAGAGAAGATGGTTGTAGGCATTCTAGACAGGATCTGAGGGGCCAAACCCTACCATTCAATGTTTTAAGTGTTCCCCAAGCAGTCCCCACCCCACCGTCCTTCCAGCAACAATCCCAGGCGTTACATTTCCACCCCCTTTTCCTCACTGCCGGCAGAAGAGAGACTTCAGAGAGTAGTAGATGAAAGGTTATAGCCATATTGTTATGGTCAGTCCTCTTGGTGAGATCCACATTCAGTCCCTTTGAAGTTTTAATGAAGGAAGTGAGAGCCATAAAACCCCTTTGCTCATCCCCCTTCCCCTTCGTAGTATAACAGAATCCAGAGAGGGCAGAAATGGGGTTTTCCATAGTCGATAACTAGAAATGAAATATAATTGGATTCTGACAGCAACTTTAAGCTTATGACAAGAACAAAATCTATACAGGTAGTCCTCAACTCACTTTATTTAATGGTCAAAATTATAATGGCACTGAAAAAAAAGTGACTTATGACTGTTTTTCACCCTTGCAATCATTGCAGCATCCCCATGACCGTGTGAATAAAATAACAATAGCACTTAGACTTATATAACACTGTATAGTACTTTACAGCAGAGATCCCTAACCTTTTGGGCACCAGTGACCGGTTCCGTGGAGAGAGGTTTTTCTGCAGACCAGAGAGTGTGTGGTTTTGTGTGGTGCCTGCATCTCACGGATGGGGCTTTGCTGGTTTGTACAGACCGACTGGTGGCATGCCGTGGCCCGGTAACTGGTCCATGGACCGAAGGTTGGAGACCCCTGCTTTACAGCACTCTCTGGGTAGTTTACAACGTCAGCATATTCTCCCCAACAATCTGGGTCTTCATTTTACTGACCCTGGGAAGGATGGAAGGCTGAATCAACTTTCAGCCGGTCAGGATCAAACTCTGGGCTGTGGGCAGAGTTAGCCTGCATTACTGCACTCTAACCACTTGTGTTACTGCGGCTCTCAAGTCAAGACAGTTGGCAACTGGCTCATATTTATGACGGTTGCAGTGTCCCGGTGTCATGTGATCGCCTTTTGTGATCCTCTGACAAGCAAAGTCAATAGGGGAAGCCAGATTCATTTAACCACTCTGTTAACTAACTTAACCACTGCATTGATTCATTTAACAACTGTGGCACAAAACGTCCTAAAACGGGGCAAAACTCACGTAACAATTGTCTTGCTTAGCAATCGGAATTTTGGGGTCAATTGTGGTCGTGAGTCAAGGACTACCTGTACAGAACAAATCTACATATTTGCTGATATCTTTTGGTATTTCTCTTCCTCAACTATGGATGAAAAACTGCATGTTCTCCTGGGATTCAAGAGTGTCCAGCAGAGAGAGAAAGTTAGTAAAGAGACATTGCTCTATTTTCCTTCTGGTACGAGAGAGTTTCTTGTTTTTAAAAAGGGGGCTATTCAAAGATTGTCCCTCCCTGATATAAGCTTTCTAAAATGAGTCAATCTCCAAAAGGATTTTTCCATGTGATATTTCTCAGACCCTCCCACAAACTTCATTAGGCAGTCCAACATCCAAGGTCAAGAGACTTAACATGTCATATTTGGTTTGTTTAAACAAAGCTTTAACAGCTCTGGTTTCAAGCGTAGCACTCTTAAATATGGGGAAAAACTGAGTCATTTCCTCATAAACAAAGGTAAATCGAAGTTCACTGAGAATGTTCCCATATTTTTTTCTTCCACAGACAAATACAATTGCAAATATAACTGGTCATTCACAAAGAAATAGGAAGCTCATATAGGGGCAGGTTTCTTATCTGCAAGGGGTACGTAAATAAGCACTTTTTTAAAAAGAGACTTTTGTGAATGTTACATCCCTAAATGGCAAGTATACAGAGTGTAATATGGACATCGTTATCTTAAGAAAGTAAGAAATAAAACAATAAGGTTCTAACAAAGGAAAAGACTACAGCATAGTCTTGTGGTTGTATTGTGGTTTGTCATATCCAGCTCACAAACATATGCCAGCCAGTTAATACTTTTGTCAGTGAGGATAGAAATGTATTTGCAGTGATAAATCTTGAGTTGCAAAGGATTTGGCATTCAATAGAATTTAGCTGTCCTTACACAGGCAGGGTGAACATTTCTTAATTTTCATATCTTTTCCAATTCTACAATTTGACAAAAAAAAAAGAGCTCTTTTCTGGGACTGGAACTAAAGATGGCCACAAATGTAATCACTTTTACCCTACCATACTCATATCACATGGACGCACAAATAAACACACACCACGCTTCAATTCATTTAGCCTGTGAACCCAAGAGCAGAAGGAACCTATGTCTTAATTCTTGTCTACGCTATAGGGAGACTTCCCAACAGTCACAAATTTAGAAGGGTCTTCTAAAATGTGATATCTCATGGCCTGATGAATGTAAACATCCACCATCCTTTTATCCTAAGGAGATCTTCTGTGATACATCCTGTTTTGGAGGTCGTCCTCAAGATGATCAGTTTTTGAAGCAACCCAACACAAGTAAACGGGGAAGATAAGAACTCTAACTTTGCAACAACGAAACAAAAAATAGGTACTCCCTCGTCCTTATTCCTATTTTTCCTCCAACTTATTTGATGTGAGCAAAAAGGAAGCCAAGACTCTGGTGAGATGCTTGTGAAGAACCGCTGGTATCTGTTCTGTCTTAATAATATCATTCATTCTAAATTAATCAAGGAGAGAAGCAACCTAGAACTAAGGAAAAAATTCCCTAACTGTGAGAACAGTTAATCAGTGGGACGGCTTGCCTTCAGAAGTTGTGGGTGCTCCATCACTGGAGGCTTTTAAGAAGAGGCTGAACAACCATTTGTCTGAAATGGAATAAGTTAGGTTGGGCTAGAAGACTTCCAAGGTCTTTTCCAAGTCTGATATTCTGTATTCTATTCTGTAAACATCAATGCCATGCAGCTAGCTAGCTTTCTTTCTTTCTTTCTTTCTTTCTTTCTTTTTCTTTTCTCTTTCTCTCTTTCTTCCTTTCTTTTATCTTTCTCATTTCTCCCTCCCTCCCTCCTTTCTTTCTTTTTCTTTCTTTCTTTCTTTTCTCTTTCTCTTTCTTTCTTCCTTTCTTTTATTTTTCTCCTCCCTCCCTCCCTCCCTCCCTCCTTCCTTTCTTTCTTTCTTTCTTTTCTCTTTCTTTTCTCTTTCTCTTTCTTTCTTCCTTTCTTTTACCTTTCTCCCTCCCTCCCTCCCTCCCTCCCTCTCTCTCTCTCTCTCTTTCTTTCTTTCTTTCCTTTCTCCCCGTAAGGTGGTTGAGCTGAGAGAGAGAGAGAGAGAATGGCCCAAAGTCACTCAACCAGCTTTCAGGACAAGGCAGTATTACAACTCAAGCTCTCCTGATTTCTAGCCTGGTGCCTTAACCATGAAGACCAAACTGGCTTCCAAAACCAGTTTATGTTAAGGACTGATTAGTTCCCCTTTGCTCATTTAGAAGAATCATTTTCATTTAATGAGAAACAAAGAACCACCATCAACTTTGCCAAGCCTTTTTTTTTTTCCCCTGTTCTCTCCTTTACGGCTATAATGATTTTGTTACGCACTCCAGCAGGATGGGAAGAAAAAAACCCGAAGAAATCCGAGAGCACCTCTAAACTCTTGGCCCATTTGAAGTGGGAACTTGCACTTGGGAAAGGCAGCCAAGCTTTCGTAATTCTCACAGACAGGTTTTGCTGAGGGTTTTTTTCCAATAGGCTTCCAGCCACCTTTCGTCACATGGAAGGGTTTCCGATTCAAGGGATTGAGACGTTACACCGCTCTCTTTTGTAACTGTAAGCAGTTTGGACAGCTTTTCTCACTGTCAAGCCTTCCAGATGTGTGGACTTTCACTCCCACACATGAAATAAAGACACCATGTTGGAAAAGGCTCTTTGGAAGAATTTCCTCAAGGAAATCAACCCTGGCTGTTCTTTGGAAGGGCAGCTACCGAAGCTGAAGCTGAAATACTTTGGCCACCTAATGAGAAGAGAGAAATCCTTGGAAAAGAGCCTGGTGTTGGGAAAGAAGTTGGGATTAATTTGATTTTAAAGCCAGACTGAGGTTCGATTTGATTTTTGTTCTGACTTAGTCCTCCTGTGGGAGTGCAGCTCAAAAGCTAGAAGTGGTTTTGGCCTCCTGCAAGGGCTGCACATCCCTAAATTAACGGTTATAATTGCATTCACAGATTGAGGGCAATAGAAAGATGGAGAGCAAGAGAAGAAGGGGACGACAGAGAATGAGGTGGCTGGATGGAGTCACTGAAGCAGTAGGCGTGAGCTTAAATGGACTCCAGAAGATGGTAGAGGACAGGAAGGCCTGGAGGAACGTTGTCCATGGGGTCGCGATGGGTCAGACACGACTTCGCAACTAACAACAACAAAAGATTAAACTGAAAAGTCACCCTGATGGAATAGTTTATATAGGAGATTGCCCTGAAGGCTGCAAACACAAACAAAAAACAGGCAATATTTTTTAGCAAGAGGATATACTGAAGAAATTTAGAAAAGGGGAAAAAAAAACAGAAAGAAAGCCAAAAAGTTTAGGAATGGGGTGAAGGGAAAAAAAGTTCTTTCAAAGGAAGGAATGAAGGAAGGAGGGAGGGAGGGAAAGAAAGAAGGAAGGAGGGAGGGAAGGAAGGAAAGAGGGAAGAAAGGAAGGAGAGAGGGAAGGAAAGAAGGAAGGAGGGAGGGAAGGAAGGAAAGAAGGAAGAAAGGAAGGAAGGAGGGAGGGAAGGAAAGAAGGAGGGAGGGAAGGAAGGAAAAAAGGAAGGGAGGGAGGGAAGGAAGGAAGGGAGGGAAGGAAGGAGGGAGGGAGGAAAGGAAGGAAAGAAGGAAGGGAAGGAAGGAAGGAAGGAAGGAAGGAAAGAAAGAAAAAGAAAGAAAAAGAAAGAAAGAGAAAGAAAGAAAGAAAGAAAGAAAGAAAGAAAGAAAGAAAGAAGGAAGGAAATGTTGTAGAAAAGATTTAGAAGTCACAGTAGATAACCATTTTATTCACCTTCTGGAAATCATTTGCAGGAACTGACTTAAACTTTCCAGCTCTTAAATTACAGGCAGGCAATGGTTTTCCTCCCAAAACAATGCTTTAAAGACTTCAACCTTCATTTAAATTTCTGGAAACTTTATCTTTAAAACAAAGAGCCCCAGTTTCTTGGCTTGAGCCGCTGCACAGATCTTGAAGGGCTAAAAGAGGGCCTTTCACAACACAACCCTACAATGTTCTTTCTTAGAAATAATGCTACCCTCTTCAGCTGGGCTTCCTTCCCAGAGCGCACAGAATTGCGGCTTTCATCATATGGATTTGTTGAGTAAAGCTCAAGGGACTATTGTTATCACTTTAGCCAATCCAAGCCTGGCTTTTCAACATTTTGTAAGAAAGCTTTTCTTTTGCAATAACTCGTCTCTTTTTGAGTTTGAGGAGCGAACAAACGCTGCAAAAAAAAAAAGGGGGGGGGGCTCCTTCAAAACTCAGTAGACTGAAAGTAAAAGAGGAGGATTGTTTTTTTTTTGCAGCAAAAACAAAAAAAACTAGGTCACATATTTGCACATGAGTTTCATTGTGGTTTATGTGGCTAGGGTCTAGCATAGCTTTTCCCATTGCAGGCATTCTTTTTGTCTCTGTTGATTTCAGCTTCCATATCTTCCCCCGTTCCAGCCTAACTATTGCTAAGAGTAGCAATACAGTAGATGAACTCCACAACTTCCAGGCTGAAGAAACCTGGTTAGCTTGTTAGCCTTTCAACAAACCAGGGTTAAAGCAAATCGTCATGCAGTCCACTGTTTTTGAATCTAGTGCTGGGTAAGTGGGGTACATTTAGAAGCTCAAAATACCTGCTTGTCAGGCACAAAGGATCAGGATTGTAGCTCAGAAGATTTATTCAAGCTTGTACACAAAAGTCGAGTTTGAATCTAACGACAGCTAGGCAAGCCACTGGGGTTTGGGTGTGCATTTTCCCTTCGTTTGAATATTAAGATTTCGTTCATGGGCTGACCTTTGGATGAATGAAGCCAGTGTTGTTGAAATGGAATTCTGAAGGATTGCTTTATGTTAAGTTGGGACTGGATTATTATTTTGTTCCATGGTAGTTGCAAACTTGCAACTCCTTATCTGCAGACAAGCCTTCCAACGTCAATAGAATAGGAACAGGAAAAAAAAAATCTCTGTAGCTCCTTATCCAAAGGGAGAGATGGGTAGGTGAAATTGTCACCGCATAGCTGTTCACGAAACAAATAAAAACCGAGTTATTTATCTTACCGCCATATCATTTCAAAAGTATTGTATGCAGATATATTTTGGAAGGAAGAGTAGAGATAAATGTTGGCCTTCTCTACTAAGATAATCTGACTTCTTATGCAATACCCATTTATTTAGGAGAAGTTCCTGCCAATCTCAATGAGATCTGCTTCCAAATAGAAAGGGACTAATAACGGTGCTACAAGGAAGATGCATAATGAGCAAGGAATGGCTGGCGGAGTAAGGGGTTCAAATTCTTTTCCATACTCACAGCGCTTTGCCTACTCAATGGTTGAGTTTGAACAAGAGGAGAAAATTGACATTGTGGGCCACCAGCAACGAACATGGCTATCTTTACATGCTTGGGCCCTGCATAATACAGGTAGTTCTCGACTTAATGACCGTAATTGAGTCCAAAATTTATGTTGCTAAGTGAGACAGTTAAGTGAGTTTTGCCCCACATTTTCTTGACACAGTTGTTACGTGAATCACTGCAATTTGTTAAGTTAATGACATGGTTTGTAAACCTGGCTTCCCCCAATGACTTTGCTCATCAGAAGATCGTAAAAGGTGATCCCAGGACCCTGGGACACTGCAATCCAAAGAAGAGGCTATCTACCTATTCCCACAACCACAATCTCTCTGCAGAAACTTTTTTTTAATCTTCGTTTAGGTCCTGGCTTGCTCCAAAAACTGTCCATGTTGCCTTCAGTTCATAAAATCCAGAAACTTGCTGTAAAAAGGAAGAGATTCCGGGAGGCATGAGTTTTGTGCCTAGCACGCAGCAACAAACTGCGTGCTTGAATGCCTCTGGGAGGAATTGTCTCGTGGTCCTAAAGAAACCACAAGAGAATAGCCCGAAGACTCCTCTCAGCTGACCTGAAAACCCAGCTTGAAGCGCGCCCTGTGCAAGAAGCCGACAGAAACGAAAGCCTGAACAAATCCTTGGGTCTCTTGCTCAACCTAAAGATCCCCGATTTAATTCCAGAGAAAAGGGTGATGTGCTATTAGTTCAGAAACCAGATGATGAATCAAGAAACGAAGCCACTCTACGTGTCACTTGGGCAGATGACTAAGAGTATCTATCATTCCAGCTTCCCAGGGGAGGTGAGGAATCCCTTTCTTTCTGCTCTGCAATTCTGCTAGCTTCTGAAGCTATTTCACGAGCCAAACGCCACTAAAATAAAATGGGGAAAGGACTACATTTAGCGTTGTCCCTAAAGAGCTGCTTCTCCAGAGTTTTTTGCTGCCACAGATGGGAGCCACTGGGTTTCCCAAGGTTAACTTCTGCAGACAATTTGTGACTCCTCAGAGATAAAATTGCAAAGAAGAAGAAGAAGCCTACAAAAATCTTCTTTTTTTGGATGGCCCCAACTCTTTATAAAACTCCTTGCTGCAGAGGCCTACCTATTTGTGCCATTATTTCAAAATAATAGGAACATTAGAGGGAAAAATAGAGATTCACAACTCTTAAGTTGGGCAGAAAAGCTAAAGGTTCTTATCCTCATAGCTCAGACTTGCAGGACAATGGATTTTAACCCCCTCCTGTCAAGAGTTACGCCAAACCCATTACTTTGTCCACCTTCCATCAGCTGACGCTTTTTCATCTCATAGTCAACTCAACCACGGCATGCCATTCTCATCCTACTCTCTTGTTGCTGGCGGCTCTCTGCCAACCGAAGAATACATCTAACAAAGCAGGCTCTCTAGTTCACAATATCTATATACTGCTAACACTGTCGTGTCTGTTTGGTTGTTTGTAACCTTCAGTTGGGTGAAATGATACATCATAGGGCAACCATTTTTGAATGAACATACCTTAAATCAGCGGCTCCCAACTTTTTCTATACCCCGCACCTCTAGAACGTTCTGATATATCCCCTTACCAAAGTTCGAAATAACGGCAACGAATTATGCATGTACGCTATAATTTTGAAAACCCGAGTTTTCGCAACCCCTGGAATATCATCTTGCACCCCTGGTTGGGAGCCCCTGCCTTAAATAGACTAACTTAAAGAATGAATGCATCCCAAATCCAGGACCCATGACTCCCGTGGGGTTCAAATTTGGCAAAGTTGTGGCTGCTGAACTACTGGGGCCAGTGGGTCGTCATTTCCAATGCTCCCTGCCAGTTTCCTACAAGGAAAGTCAATGGGGAAGCCGGTAGGAAGCCGGACGTCAGTCCTGCTTTTTTGCCTGCCTATGTTAATTTTTCTTTCTCTGTTCGGGTAAATACTTATCTCTAAAAGAATAGAATAGAATAGAATGCAGAATAATAGAATAGGAATAGAATAGAATAGAATGCAGAATAATAGAATAGAATAGAATAGAATGCAGAATAATAGAATAGAATGCAGAATAATAAAATATAATAGAATAGAATAGAATAAAATGCAGAATAATAGAATAGGAATAGAATAGAATAGAATGCAGAATAATAGAATAGGAATAGAATAGAATAGAATGCAGAATAATAGAATAGAATGCAGAATAATAAAATAGAATAGAATAGAATAGAATGCAGAATAATAGAATAGGAATAGAATAGAATAGAATGCAGAATAATAGAATAGGAATAGAATAGAATGGAATAGAATAGAATGCAGAATAATAGAATAGGAATAGGAATAGAATAGAATAGAATAACAGAGTTGTAAAGGACCTTGTAGGTCATCTCCTGCCCAAGCAGGAGACCATACACCATTTCTGAAAGATGGCAGTCCAGTCTTTTCTTGAAAGCTTCCAGTGATGAAGCTCCCCCAATTTCTGAAGGCTAAGCTATTCCACTGGTTGTTTGTTCTCACTGTCAGAAAATTCCTCTCTATAATGACCCAATGGGTCACAGGTTGTCTGGAACCCATTAAATTAACCCTCAACCTTCCTGTTTTGCTGGTGATGCTCTATGCCTTTAAAACAGCATTTTAGCACTTGGATAGGAAGGAGTCTGGTGGGAAGGTTAGATGTAGAAACCCATCTTTGTGTGACTCAGGCTGTTGTGAAAGGCAGAGAAGTCCTAGCTGTGTGAAAAATTGGCTCTACAGTTGAGATCAAGTTCAGATCATTTTCCATAAAAGGAAAAGATCTGATGGGACTTTTACCAGAAGTCTCTTTTGAGATCAACATCACTTACTTCTAAGAAGTCAATGGATGCAACCCACATTTTTTTGCTTTTGGCCTAACCATCTCTAAAACAACCATTTTCAACCTCCAAACTTCAGTTCCCGTAATTACTAGCCAGCACTCTTTACGTATAAGAATTATGGAAGTAGAAACTACAGGAGCCTCAGGATGGGAAAAAAATATCTTCCATTATTTGGACCAAGATAGCAATAGTACTTAGACTTTATATACCGCTTCACAGTGCTTTGCAGCCCTCTCTAAGCAGTTTACAGAGTCAGCATATTTGCCCCCAACAATCTGGGTCCTCATTTTACCGACCTCGTAAGGATGGAAGGCCGGGTCAACCTTGAGATGGTCAGGATCAAACTCTAGGCTGTGGGCAGAATCAGCCTGCAATACTGCGTTCTAACCAGAAGGAAGGAAGGATGGATGGAAGGAAGGCAGGACAATAGCACTAGCACTTAGACTTATATACATACCAATTCACAGTGCTTTACAGCCCACCCTAAGCAATTTACAGAGTCAGCCTACAACCCCCAAAACAATCTGAGTCTTCATTTTACTGACCTTGGAAGGATGGAAGGCTAAGTCAACCTTGAGCCAGTGAGAATTGAACTGCCGAACTGTTGGCAATCAGCAATATCTAAACAGTCATACTGTAAACCTATTAAACTTTTCTATAAGTGTGGTTTTCCCCAGTACAATGAGAAGCTAGGTGGGGAAAAACATTCAGAAGGTCTTTTTAATAACAGCACCCCCAACTTCCAAATTCCCTTGAAAAGGACAGGCTGGCTGTAATGCTAAACCTGAAATGTGCTCTATATGCGATTTAATTTCATTCTCTAACTGAACGAGAACGACAACCAATGCTTGCTTGTTTCTCAGCCTCTGTAAATTTAAAATGCCTGGACATCAACTCCCAGAATCCCCAGCAAAGCTTACTCTCAAATCAGAGGAAAGCATTTTAAACAGACGGAATTCCTACACAGAATGGCCATTTTGTGATGCTTCATAGTCAAAAGAATATTTGCCAGGCCCTGTTCAGCCCTCACAGATGTCTGTCACATCTGTATGAACATCTGTGTGCACAAGGTCTGTGCGGATTCTCAGCCATCCAGGTCAGGGCTGTCATCAAAGGTGTTTTTTCAAAAGGCAACTGGACTTTGTTTTTCCTTGAAGACCTTTCGCTTCTCATCCCAAGCACCTTCCTCAGTTCTGACTGGTGAAGGATCGTCCCATTCAGTCAGAACCGAGGAAGCTGCTTGGATGAGAAGTAATAATAATAATAATAATAATAATAATAATAATAATAATAATAATAATAA
>NW_015387595.1:473387-481154 GCF_001527695.2 Protobothrops mucrosquamatus
CCCCCCCCCCGTCTGCTGGGTGGTTTCAGCAGGTTTTGGTCACTTCACATGACCCTGGGATACTGTGACCGTCATAAATATGAATCGGTTGCCAAGCATCTGAATGTAAATCACAAGACCCTGGAGATAAGGCAACATTCCAGCTGATCTGCGCTTCTTCTGGGCTCAGAAACGCCAGGATCAGTGCTGCTTTCCAGCTGATTGGTGCTTCTTCAGCTCAGCAGAAGCACCAGGATCAGCGCCGAG
This sequence comes from Protobothrops mucrosquamatus, assembly GCF_001527695.2. Lineage (NCBI taxonomy): Eukaryota > Metazoa > Chordata > Lepidosauria > Squamata > Viperidae > Protobothrops > Protobothrops mucrosquamatus. Next base: position 473,634 of record NW_015387595.1, read on the forward strand.
CTCCAGCCGGAGCCTGGCACTGATCCTGGCACTTCCACTGAGCCCTGATAGCCCTGCAGCTCCAGTAATCTCTCGCTCAGGCTTGTGCGGTGCTGCCACCGGTTCAGCTCATTCCCCTCCCCTGCTACCACTTTTCTAGGATGTAGAATGTACACTGTACAATGTACCACAGGTGGTACCTGTACCACTGGTTGAAAAGCCCTGTCCTTGATAACCTCAAGCAGTCATTAAGGAGGAGGAGGAGAATCTAGACCAAGAATCAGAAGTGGTGTCCTCTCTTAGGACCTAATCATGAGAAGGAGAGTGAATATTTAATATTGCACGTATTGACAGCAGCGAGAATAGTATTTGCCCTATATTGGAAAAAATGAAAACTTACCTACTGAAGAGGTTTTAATTAAGAAAATCTTAGAATGTGCAGAAATGGATAGATGGACTTTAGAGATTAAAGAGAAAGAAGATTCAGTTTACTTTAGAACATGGGATAACTTTTACCAATGGTTAGGAAAACGAACTAGTGAGAAACGAACGTGATATGCTATTTTTGAATACATACTAGTAAGAAGACTGATATGCATTGATTAACTGATACTGTTTATGATTATTGTTTATTATATTTACTACAGTTATCTATCACTATATCAACTATTGTTAGCTGAACATATGTACCCGGACAATAGTCTGTTTGCTAAATATCAAAAATGTTTGGGGGATAACCCCAGTGCTGATCCCAACCCCATCCCAAACCTTAATCCCTAGCCCGACCCTATTTTATCTCTAACCCTATAAATCTGAATAAAATCTTTTTTTTTTTTTAAAGTGGTGTCCTCTCCGCCTCTTCTCTTTTTCCCTAGACAGTTAGAACAATGAATCAGTGGAACTGCTTGCCTCCAGAAGTTGTGGGTGCTCCAACACTGGAGGTTTTTAAGAAGAGGTTGGACAAACCATTTGTCTGAAATGGCATAGGGTTTCCTTCTTAAGCATGGGGTTGGAATAGAAGACCTCCAAGGTCCCTTCCAACTTTGTTATTCTCCATTCCCAAGTGTGAACACGCAAAAAGTCAAAACCGAACATGACATGGGATGGGGGAAACACCATTCCCCCCCTCCCTAAAGTTAATGGTAGGGAAGATACTAAATTGGTTTGAAATAGTTTCTGAGGGGTTTTTTTCCCCCTGAAAGACCAAGATATGTTTGATGGAACTAGCTGCTTCAAGAAACGGAGGTTGCTAAGGAATGGTAGGAGTCTGCTGAGAGTGTTCAAAAGCTTTGTGGCTTTTATCCCTCCTTGATGAAATGTCTTTCTCTAATGTAAATCTTCGACATTGTCACAGTGTCAAAATCAATTTCCAAAGCCTGCCTGTTTGCAAGCAATATTTCAACCTGGTTTCATTTTTCATCAGCTGATTTCCACTTATTGTACATTTGTTGACTTTAGCCTTACTAGAAGAGAGCACGTTTCTTTTGTGAATTCTTATTCTTCTCCTGCTCCTGTTTTATTTAAAAAGCCATTTTTTTATGCCCTGCGTGTTTTTTTTTAATTGTACAATGGAATTCATGACAAAATGATTAGATATTTCAAAAGCTCAGGCAGCTTAGCCAGTAATTTATAATCTTGACCTTTTTTATAACGTTCCTTGTTTCGCAATACTTTTACCATTCAATTAAATTTTTCAACAATTGCCACGAGTGGCACTATCCACGTTAGGAGTGCCCTCATGTATCTTTTTAACGTAACTAATTTTCAACTCCCTTCCAATCCGAACACTAATTCTCTGACAGTTTTAGTACACCGTATTTGTCTTAGTGACACAACCGTGTCACTAACTGAACAACTGCAGGGATTCACTTAAAAATGGTGGCAAGATGTTAAGATGGGGCAAAATTCACTTAACAATTATGTCGCTTAGCAACAGAAATTTTGGGCCCGATTGTGGTCATAATTCAAGGACCTCCTGTATAGGAAATCCTCAATTCTCCCCAAGCTAACCCCGCGACTGAACGATGTATTCTTCTTTTCCTGTCCTCTGGGTGCCCAGCAGCGAGCAGATTATGGGAAATGCTTTCCCGTTTAACCCTAAGCGAGAAAGAATTGGGCCTGTGGTTCCCGCAGATTTGCATTTCGGTGCACTCCACGCGGCAGCGGTTTTTATGGAACCCTGGGAGAAAAAAGAGGGGGGCAACTGCTGGAGAATTTGTTTTTAATTAAGCCATAAGGCTTGATGGGCTATCCCCGCCACGCAGTAAAATCACCCCTAGCGAAGGTTAGGAAAGGCATTTGGTTCCGATGAGCGGCTTCAAATCACCCCCAGATTGTGATGCGATGATGGCTCCCTGGAGCTAAGATCGCTTTTCTTAGATTTGTCTTATTGCTTATTGCGCGCAAGGAAGAACGGCAAGAAGCAAAGTATCTTTGAGGGTCGAGGAAAAAGGGAAGCAGTAGCTGAGGCTAGGGGCACAGGTGGGCAGGATTTTTTTTTAAAGAAATAATTTTAATTAAAAAAAAAACGGGAGGGGAGAGCGATAGGCACAGGTCAAAGGAACAGCTTCCAAATTCTTTTCTCCTTCCAAGGAGGAAGAAAGTCAGGGCTGGTTGGCTGCCTATTTAGCTTGGGGGGGGGGGGAAGTCAAAAATAAACCGAGGTCCTTAAATCAGGCACAACTTGCTTAATGATTGTACTGCTTAGTGTCAGAAGTTGTCAAGGACCAGCTGTAGATCCACCCTCAGAAAGTCATCTCCTTATTTTGGATCTGGATCTCCGTCTTTAATGCTCCCACCCATTAGTTTTTGTCCTATCCTTGAGAACTATAGAGGATAAATCTGTATTTTCTTTCTGGTGGCAGTTCTTCAGGTCTAATGGAATTGGGGTATGTCTAGTTTAATGAAGAGAAGGACGAGCGGAGACATGATAGCAGCCTTCCAATATCTCAGGGGCTGTCCCAAAGAAGAGGGAGTCAAGCTATTCTCCAAAGAAACCTGAAGGCAGGACAAGAAGCGACGGATGGAAACTAATCAAGGAGAGAACCAACCTAGAACTAAGGAGAAACTTCCTGACAGTTAGAACAATTAACCAGTGGAACAACTTGCCTCCAGAAGCGGTGAATGCTCCAACACTGGAAGTTTTTAAGAAGAGACTGGACAGCCATTTGTCTGAAATGGTGTAGGGTTTCCTGCGTGGGCAGGGGGTTGGACTCGACGACCACCAAGGTCCCTTCCAACTTTATTATTATTATTATTATTATTATTATTATTATTATTATTATTATTATTATTATTATTATTATTATTACTAACCTTCCTTTCTTTAGGCTAACCGCGCCCAGTTTCTTTAACTGTTCTTCATGACATTTAGCCTCCAAGCTAGACTTTCTCAACCGTGGCAGCTTTAAAGATGGGTGGACTGCTGGCTGGAGAATTCAGGAAATTGAAGTCCAACTGTCTTAAAAGTTGCCAATGCTGAGAAAACATTACTTCTAAGCTTTTTGCTTACTCCCTTTCTTATCTCTAGAGTATTTGGCATGCATAAACTGAATTCTGGGTGCTTACAAGACCTGGGACTTTCCATTTGGCCAGAGCTAGGCAGAATGAAAGATGCAGACTTTAAAACAGGGGTAGTCAATCTTGGCTCTTTTATGACTCGTGGACTTCAACTCCCAGAATTCCTGAGCCAGCTATGCTGGCTCAGGAATTCTGGGAGTTGAAGTCCACGAGTCATAAAAGAGCCAAGGTTGACTACCCCTGCTTTAAAAGAACATTTTTATTTCAAAGGTTTCGCCGTGTGAAATGAGCCTGTTCCTTTGAGAGATTCCAGGAGACGTGGCCTGCAACACGTCTCTCTCTCTCTCTCCCTCTTTTTTTTTAATCATCCCAAGTTCTTCTAGGATTATTTGGGTGACTTGTTTAATTATATGTAAAATTGCCTTATAATATCATTCTGGAACTGGCAGACGAGTTTCAGAGGATGTATGGAGGTGACTTGGCAGGTATGCTCTGCCCCCTTGTGGGAGGAATGAGAACACCCAGGAAGGAGTTTTCCGAAAATTATTAGGCAGGAGATGGGAAAATCTTAAAAGATGGTTTTATTATTGGAATTTGAGATTTGGGGACAATATAAGTCAACTGAGGCCTGTATAAGTAATAAAGCTCTCTCAAGCTTCCTCCTTCCGTTATATATTCAAGATGGACAATATTTAATATTTATTGTTATGTATATATAGGGGGGTATGGGTCTATACATATGTTGTATATAATATGTTCAGGTGTGTGTCATGTATGTGTTTCACTTTGAGAGCGGGCAACTAAATTTCATTTTTGACGTGTGCCGTTGTGCCCACGGTAAAAAAAAAATGACAATAAAAGTGATCTTATCTTAAATGCTGTATGCTGCATAAACCTTGATCAAGCTTCATTCTTATTCCTAATAATGTAGGGGGTGTTTTTGCTAAAAATAAGTAAATAAATGAAGCAACTGGACTGGGCTATGCAACAGGAATACTTCTTGTTTTGTGGGTTAGATTCTGCATGGCGCAGAGTACTGAAATACGAACGACATAAGTAGTTCTTGACTTACGACTGGTCGCTTATAGGCCGCTTGAGATTACGGTGGATCTTGTTGGGAGTACTTATGCCCTGGTTCCTAAGTTTTGAGGGTGACATGACCCCATGTCAGGCACTGGGCAACTGGCCTGCATTTATGGCTGTTCGTAATGTCCCACAGTCACGTGATTTTGATGGTTCTTTGATTGGCAGTTCAGCCAAACAAGCTGATAGTAAACAACAGCCCCAATTGAACAGTCCACTCTCACCAATACTGACAGGGCAAGCCACTTGTATATAAACAAATCTCACTCCCTTTTAGCACTGATGATGTTACCTAGTTTGGTAAGGAAACATCTGCAAGCAAACAACGAAGCTCGGAGAGACCCCACAGTTCAACCCTGTGCTACAAATATTCTCTTCTACGGTTGCCGTGATCTGCCTTATCAAATCCACTTGGCAGGAGGTTGAAATTGACCATCCCTGATCTCTTCTCCCTCCTGGGGCTGATGGACCAGCTTTGGTTTCAAAATTCCTACATTCTTATTGACCCCCAAAAAAAATAAATTAAAAATGGATCTTTCGGTTGATTAGCAAAGGAAAAATACTAGTTCTCTCCAACCTGGTATAACCTATATATATCAAGAAGAGATAAGTATATGTAGGCTGTGTGGTTTTTGTTTTCTTTTCTTTTATACGCCTTTTTCGCCGAGCCCTGAAAACCCATCTATTTCGTGCGGCTGGCCTGGCGTAGTCTTAATTAGGTGTTAGTATAGGTTTTTATGTGGGGTATTTTAGAGCAGGCCTTTATTTATTTAATTTGATTTTAGAATAGATATTTATTGTGATTTTTATTATCGCCTGTTCACCGCCCTGAGTCCCATAAGGGAGATAGGGCGGTATACAAATCTAAATAAACATAAACATAAACAAACGTGTCTCCTGCGTTCCTCTCCTCTTTTGGTGGTTCACTTTGCTCCTCGCTGTTCTATTAAATATGTTCGGCTCGAGCATTTCTCGCAGATTCAGCCTGCTGAAAGCTTCCATTTGCCAAACGCGGCTTCCCCCTCATTAGCGCAGGGCTGCAATCAAGCTCTTAATTCCTGGAATAAAATACCGCGGAATATGTTATTGGGACTGTTAAACCTTCCATCTGCATTATCTAGGATGGCTCCTTACCTTTTATTCAATGGGTAACCACCATGCCAGCTTCCCTATAAAACCTCCTCCGATGGCTACTGTGGCAGCGGGTAGATGCTCCTCTGAGTAAAATAATCCTCCGTGAGAGAGGCATAACGATCATTTACATTAATTAGGCAGGCACCTAATGGAGTGTTCAAAAGCAGCGAGCGGCAATGGAATTCTCCTGCAAAGGGTTCCAGCTCTCCGGCTTGAATGTTCCAAGGCCATCATTTTTTTTTAAATAAGCCAGCGGACAGCCAACATGACTAGCCAGGCAAGCAATAAGGAAGCAACGGAAAGAGGACCCTTGTTCTCTCCTGGTTTACCGGATGGGAGCCTGTCGTGGTCTCTCTCTAGAGGCCGCAGGAGGGATCGGAATGAATTCCCTTCCAATTCCCACCCTCTTCCAAGTCCAGCCTTCTTACGATGAATTTCGGTGGAGATTCTCAGTCATCCAGGTCCCAAAGGTGCTTTTTCAAAAGGCCACAGGGCTTTGTTTTTTTCTTTGAAGACATTTTGCTTCTCACCCAAGAAGCTTCTTCAGTTCTGATTGAATGGTGGAAGATGGCAGGCTTTACATTCCTTGCAGTCCTCCGGTCGTTAGTACTCTTGAGAAACTGAAATCTGTGGTTGCTGACAAGACCCTGCTGGTGTGCTATGAAGCCTCCACCAGCTCTGAAGATGGGCACCAGATGAAAAATCATGCACGGCATCATAGAGTAATGCTCACACTTATTTAACAATGGACTTCCAGTTCCCCCATCGGGCTAGACCAGTGGTTCTCAACCTTTTTAATGCCGTGACCCCAACCGGTCGTAAGTCGAGGACTAAACCAGTCGTAAGTCGAGGACTAAACTGGTCGTAAGTCGAGAACTACCCAACCGGTCGTAAGTCGAGGACTTTCCCTGCCCGGGAGCGCCGCGCATGTGTGGTTCTGCCCCCTGTGCCGGCCGAGGTGTATCTGGAAAGCAGCAGAGGTGGAGCAGGCCGACCACCAGCTGGCCCAGCCCAAGGGAGGTAAGGCACCTGCCGGAAAAGGGGAAAAAATGGCGGACAAAAAAAATGACGGACAAAAAAATGGCGGACAGCCTTGCTTGGCGACCCCCGTGAAATGGTCAATCGACCCCAAATGGGGTCCCGACCCACAAGTTGAGAACCACTGGGCTAGACTCTGCGCTTCCATGTCCACAGATAAACTGCACAATAGCATGTCTTCTTTGAACCACTTCAGATGACCGACAGATGGCAGCGAAGGTGGATGCGGTACAGAAAGCTTTAGATCTTTGCTGCACCCTAGTGGTTGTTGGGAATTTTACAGCCCTGATTTAGTAACTGTAAATGAATACTGTTCCACTTTTCCTTGATATGACAATATCCCTTTCAATCTTCTTCTCCATAGTGCTCAGATGGATTGGATCCATGTGGGTATTAATACTCATTGTATCTCTCCACTGGAACCATAGTTGTCCTTCTCCATGAGTGTGTACAATCATGTTAGCTTCTCAGGAAGGTGAGAAAAATCTGTGACATATGTCCTCTTTCTGCTGTGATAAATTTGTTGCATTTCTCTTGGATTCCAGTGGTGCAAACCAAACTTCCGAAGCTACTGAAATCTTGTGGCATAGACAATGATTGGTTAAAGGATATCTCTGAAGAATAAGTTTCAGAGTGTGCATGTTGGACATAGATTAAGTTGCATATCCATACCTCACTTTGTGTGCCCTTCATAGTCCAATGAAACAGTCCTGACTTTAATTTGGATAGCATCTTCACTAATGATGTTGATTTAAGACAGCCATTAAA
>NW_015387596.1:0-1667 GCF_001527695.2 Protobothrops mucrosquamatus
CTTCTGCCAAAGCAGCTCGGCGCTGTTGTTGTTGTTGTTGTTGTTGTTTTTTCCCCCAGGACGCCCTCGGATCTCTTCCAAACAATTTGGCCTTTCCCCCCCCCCCTCTCCTTGACTCGGGTCCATGAAAAGGCTGGAGGCGGGAAAGAAGAAGAAGGGGGGGGGGGGAAAAAAGGCGGGCGGGCGCCCTGCCAAAGCGCGGGAGATCCGCGAGGGTCCTTTCAAAAACAGGCCCGCCCGGACGGGACGGCCTCCCTTACTAGCCCAGCTCGCCCTCGCCTTTTGCCCAAGCCCCGCCGAAGGTCGCGAGGGTGCATCTCCGGGGAGCACGCAAGACACAAACCCGGCTGCACCTCCACTTCGGACCCGAGCGGCGAGGAGGAAAAAGGGGCAGCGAGCGCGCCCCTTTTCGAGGCGCGTCAGCAACGGGGCGAGCAGCAACTCTCTCTTTGCTTCCAGCAGCTGATGGAAGAAGAGGATAGGGTTGTGACCCGGGAGCGCTGCTAGAAGGAAGCTCCTGGCTCCTCGGGTAAAGACCGACGGCAGCATCTACGAAAGAACAGACGTGGGTGGGAGCTGACGTTGTTTTGGTTTCCTTCGCCGAGGAGCTGGTCAAGGCTGGAAAAGCAGCTGGACTTGCTTCTAGAAAGAGAAGGAAGGAAGGAAGGAAGGAAGGAAGGAAGGAAGGAAGGAAGGAAGAAAGAAAGAAAGAAAGAAAGAAAGAAAGAAAGAAAGAAAGAAAGAAAGAAAGGAAAGAAAGAGAAGGAAGGAAGGAAGGAAGAAAGAAAGAAGGAAAGAAAGAAAGAAAGAAAGAAAGAGAAGGAAGGAAGAAAGAAAGAAAGAAAGAGAAGGAAGGAAGGAAGGAAGGAAGGAAGGAAGGAAGGAAGAAAGGAAGGAAGGAAGGAAGGAAGGAAGGAAGGAAGGAAGGCATTTGTAAACTAGAGTAATTGCTCCAGTTGGAGAGTGAGCAAAGGATTAATATCTCTCCTTTTCAGACATATTTGATTTGATTTCAAAGAGGGAGGAATAAAATTTCTGTATTATTTTTTGGGGGGAAGAGGGAAGGGGAGAAAGAGCTAGCCCAAATACATTATTCACTGTACGCCATAAGAAAGTAACTTTTTTGATGAACGGAGAGCATTGGAAACAGTCGCCTTCATTTCACTTTTAAGAAAACAAACTTTCCCAGAATAATCTCGACCTTTGCCGCAATTGTCTGGGGCAAGCATCTCTGACAAGATCGACACGGATAGACAAGAGAGGAGTTTCTTTCCCAAGTAAAACAGTAAGAACAGAGGACTGCGCTTAAAGACTTTACTCACCCCTAACCTAGACCACCGCTAAAAGGAAGAAAACCTCTTTGGATGGGGAAAAAAATAAAAAAAAGTTAAATCTTATTCGTTGGAATGTTAGTTTCACGTTTACATTTTAAACATTAAACAAGAATTGTATTGCTGGAGTGCGGGGGACCTTTAGAAACATCCTCAGAGCCCCCCCTCCAAACCTTTCTTTCGCAACCCAGGCGTAAATCGTCCGTTTTTAATCAAGAGTGATAGTTGCCGGCACTTTCGTCTTTTGAAGGGAGGGGGCAATGTGACAACTTCGAGGGAGCGAATTGTATCTTTCCCCCCTCCTAAAAAGGACCAGCGCGGAGCCAAGTCTCCCTA
>NW_015387596.1:4853-6429 GCF_001527695.2 Protobothrops mucrosquamatus
CACTTCAAGAGCGAAGGGTGAAATACACACGAAAAGGGGGAAGAGACAGTAGCCGTGGGTTTTGCTTCCACACCTAAAGATGTTTACCTACCACTATGTTTGTTTGTGTGTACACTGAGAGTGTATGCACCGGAGACAAATTCCTCGCGTGTCCAACCACACATGGCCAATAAAGAAGTCCATTCGAATTCTATTAAGATCCAGGTGGGAGAGTATACCGGCTATCCTTATAGAGGCGCTGACTAAACGCCGCGGAAATGAAGTTACCATTCATGCAGAAGCATGTGGATGGAGACGCCGAGTCAGCGATGCGCCGGGACTCCCCCCCCCCCACAACTGATAAACCGTCCACGTGAAAGACGCAGGGCAAACTAAACTGCGAAAGAGGGCGGCTGTCTATTCTGGCTTGCTTGCCTCTCTCCCCTTGTCTTCGAACCGAACCGGGAGGGGAGCAGAGAGAGGGCCCCAAGCCTGAACCCACGGAAGCGATTTTCAGCTTCGAATTAGATGAAAGCGGTACCAAGTAAAAACAAAGAAATAAAAAAGCAGCAGAAAGTGCCCGAGTTGTGCCCCTGCTCCAGATCGTAAAGGCACATATATATATATTGGGGGGATGAGGGTCCTCGTGGAATGACAAGGACACCAACGAGTACAATCGCTTTGCGAATCGAGACTGTGACTAGCTAGAAAACTGCTCTTTTCTTATGCAAAGGCCGTCGCCCCGGCGCCATTAAAAAGCCCTCATTTACATATTCATTTATCACTTGGCCCCAGAAATGTAAACATGAACCCCGACAACTTCTTAGGATGTGGGGAGAAGCAATTTTATAAAGGGAAGGGAAGCGATTCCTCTTTTAACTGGTAAAAACAAAACAAAACACCACACCTTAAAAGCCTTTCTTTAGACTTCTATGGGTTTTTTTTTTTAAAAAAAAATGGGACAGGAATAGATGAACATATATTGTTCCTAATAACTTTTAATTCGGGGGGGGGGGACCACTTAGTATTGGTTCAGGATTGGCTCAACCACTAACTCTTCTTTGACAAAAAAAAACAAACACCAACAACTAATGAGGATGATAATATAATAACAATATGCCTCTCTGGCCCTCTCGCCTTTCGCAACTTCTCCAAAGCTCTCTTTTATTTCGACTACTCTTTACTTTTCTTCCTCAAGTCCTCAACATATAATATAATATAAGCGACCTTCTCAACGACTTTCAGCTTCAACTTCCCACCCCCGACAACCTCCGGCAAAAAAAAGAGAGAGAGAAAAAAAGCGAGAGGTGAATTAAACTCTGGGAACCAACGCAACCGCCTACTTTGTTCTTCCAGCATCCTGTTCAGAAGTGCACCCCACGAGCTGTTTTTTTTTTTCTTGTTAACACCCCACTTTTCACCCAGCTCGTTTTGATTATTTACTGCCGGTTGGCTGAGGGAGGCAGGTTCCCCACAAAATCCACACTGCTGTCAAAAGATGTGAAAATGGGGGGAGGGAGATCGCAAAAGCCGAAAGAATCGCGCTTGTCGAGTTGACGGGGGTGGGTGGGTGGGTGGGTAGGCAAAGGGAGCCCCC
>NW_015387596.1:6522-10434 GCF_001527695.2 Protobothrops mucrosquamatus
AAATGCAAACAACTCAGCGAGCTATTGACCAAAGGACATTCAATCTATACCCAGCTTAAACATTTTACCCATCAGCATATCTGCGGTCGCAGAACACTCCTTCTTGCTGTCACTTCGCTTCCAGACTATTGATAAGATCATTTAGCTGAATCTGTTTGGGACGCGTGTAGTATTGACTAGGAGTTAGAAAAGATGATTAAATCTAATAAGCCTGGAAACTACCGTTAGAGGAGGGTGGGAGACAGGGAGAAAGGGTTTGGCGGTGGGAAGGGAAGGGAAGGGAAGGGAAGGAAGGAAGGAAGGAAGGAAGGAAGGAAGGAAGGAAGGAAGGAAGGAAGGAAGGAAGGAAGGAAGGAAGGAAGGCCGGGAGCAGAAGAATATCTATGGGGCGCTAACGAAGGGCCAGAGACCCGCTAGAGGAAAGGCGAAATCCAGACATTCACAGGCACACCGCAGGAACCGGGTCTGCTCCTTTGGAGACCCTCGACCCACGAACCAGCCATTGGGGCTCTCCCCCGCCTCTTCTGCCCCATCCTCTTTGTGGCGGGCCTTTGTGCGCACCCCGGGTTCTACCCCAGCCCTGGAAGGCGCAACCGGGCGGCAACAACGGTCTCAAGCAAAGACGGGCCTGATTCTGCGCTTCGCCTTGAGGAGGGAAAACTCCTCTGCCACTGAACACTCAGGTCCTGGAGACACCGAGACGGGGCGTCTTCTCGCCCCGAAAGGGCAGCTCCAAAGTGGCCTTTAAAGCCAGGGATCCGGGGCTCTGCTGCACCTCGGAAGTCCGCCTGTATTTATTAGTAGGCTCGATAAATAAATAAATAAATAAATAAATAAATAAAGGAGGGGGGTGCAGGCAAAAGGATCGCAAGCAGGACAGATTTGATGTGCTCCCCCCTCCCCTTCCCACAAGAAAGGCAGATAGACAGAAAGAACAGCTTAGGTTTTGGAAATCTTAAAAAAAAAAAAAAAAAAAGACGCCCCCCCCCAATGCAAATTTCTTTTGACAGAAGTTTTGCTCTCCCGACAGACTATAAACTTCTCCCGCCTAAGTGGATCTGAGTGAGGATTCTCAGCTGAATGCAAACATTTCTGTGACTGAAACGGTTCCGATTGAAAATAGCCCGTATGCATATAACCTTTCTCTCCCCCCCCCCACCACGCACACAGAGAGACAGGTTGCACTGTGACTTTTTATGAAAAAAGAATACTATTTTGTATTCTTGAATACCAATTTGTACTATTGTGAGCTCTAATTCACTCTCCAGTGCCCCTATTCTATTTCAACCTGCACCTCTGAAGGCTTCCACCTTCTATCTGAGGAGTGATTCAATAGCAGCTAACCTCCTGTCCCAAATGACACAATCTATGAATATCAAGAGACATATATTTTTTTTCCCCAGTGAGAATTACCGCTTGCCATATATGCTAGATCTGTGCACTCTTCAAGTAGAATTCCCCATATCTCTGTCTTTGAGAAATGTTCAGGGTATGTCATCACACATTGTGCTGGCTACCCATGGTATACAGGCCCAAGCTTTAAAAATCAACTTAAACCTGCCATTAAATTTGCAGGCCTATATTCTTGCTGCTAGATACCAACTAGCCTCATTACACTACCAAAACAAGAAAAAAAATCTTGCCTTATCCATTAGAGTTTATTCCAAAATGTCATGAAATAAAGGGGAGGGCTCAGACAGTCCATTCCAACAAAAATTACTATTTTCTATTCCCCTTGAGAGAAGGAGGTACACACACAAACACACACGCATGCACACACACACTATTTTGTCACTCAATATCTCCTCCTAGACAGCAAAAACAAAGGATATGCCAATAAGTCGAAAGAAACTATAAAGGTCTTGTGTATTTCTGTTTTATGTAGATAATAAAATATTACTTTAACATAAATATATAAGGATCTCTGCGCTTTTATTTTTTCCCCACGAGCACATCCAAATGTACCAAAAAACAAAGTATTTCTTTAAAGAGACTGAACCAAAAAAATAAAATAAAATATATACATCCCATATAGAATTTTTGTTTGTTTGTTTACCTACTCATTTAAAGCTACAGAAAAAAAACAAAACAGTTTCCAGAACCTGTTTGCTTTAGAAGAAATAAATATACATTGAGGCAGGCCACTTAAAAATGATACGAAAATATTTCCCTGGGTAGCATTTAAAAAGAAAAAGAAAAAAAATAGACAAAAGGAAACATTTCAACTATTTCTGCATTTCAAAGGACAAATATTCAACATATATACAGAGTGGTAAGGTTTGCTTGGTAACTTTTTTTTTTAAATTATTTTTAAGTAAGTCTTGCCAAGAGTTAGGAGGTCCACCTTCTCCAAATTCCTCCTTTTGACCTTACCCAGGTATTAGTAAGTGTTACTCTCCCCCTGCTGCTACTTACTTCTTCCTCCCTGACCTGAATACCAATAGATAAGGAGTTTGTCTCCATCTTATTTATAATCAACAGCAGCCAGAATAGTCTCAAAAAGAAATCAGTATCCACTGTTGTTTGGATGGGAGGGGAAAAAAAAATCCCCTACAATATTGAACATAGAATAAAGAACTGCCTAGAAAGCTACATTTGTCTTCTGAGGAAACCGGGGAGAGATGGAAATCCAGTGTCAGACTGAGGCTTAGAGCAACCCTTGGAGACCAAAATATTATGAAATCCAACTGACCTAAATCTGTGAAGTTCTCTAAGAGAAGATTCAGCTGGCTTCAGAATTTTCAATAATTTCATCGGGCAAACTTTTGTCAAAATTATTAGAAAACAAAAGTTACACAGACAACCCCGTTTTTTTTTGTGCTGAGTAGATGTTTCAGAATGAATTACGATCACAGTTTCAGTGGTTACCCCTAATATGGAGTATAATACACAATTTCAAGGCCCTCCCTCACCTCCCTCTCTCCAAAACCTTCTGCCTTGTCGTTTTTTTGTTTTTTTGTTTTGGTTTGTTTGGGCAAGTGGACCATTTCCAATCAAGTCAATGTACCCATTGAAACCATGAACCAAGAGGAGGAGGTAAAGGGTGAATTTGAAAAACGTCATGTATGGGTTTTTTCCCCCCCACCACTTCATTTAACTCTCTTCAAAAAAATAAGGCCCAGTAGAGTTAAGCTGGTCTCTTTCATCCCATCTACATTAAGCTGATATGTCAGGCAGCATTTGGGATGCTAAACCCTAGAGGGAAATTTTCCCACCTGCACAAGGCCTCAGCTACCTTCGGCACAGACCTCCACCCCCCCCTCCTCAGCTATGCCCTTGACTTTGAAAGCTATCCCCACAGTCCTTTTCGATTTGAAAATCAACCCCGCAATTCCAAGGAATGAAAATCTGACTCCGGTTATCAGCCTGAACCGCCTTCTTTTTGAATGGGTCAAATTCTATCCAAAGGAAGCACAGAAACCTCTCCCCCCCCCCTCCTTTGAAGTCAAGCCTCCCCTTGAGATGAATGGATCTAGGGTGGTGTTTTTTTTGTTTTCTCCCTTTCGCCCTGGCTGCAATTCTTCTATCGCTGAACTCACAGTGGAGCTCAGGAAGTGGAAAGCAAGCCAGCCCCATTTAAAGTGGGCATCCCTTAGGTTTTTTTTAATCTTTGATAAAGCAAATCAAAGAGAAATGCTCTACCTTAGGATCACAGAGCTGCTCCCTCTGAGCTTTGTTACTTTGATCAGTGAGGTTTCCCTTCAAGGGTCCCCTTTCCCCAGAATGAAGGGTTTTGCCTTCAGGGGCTCCCCCTTCTTCCTTTCACATTGAAAAGCAGGTGTCAGCATCACTGTCCTAAGGTTCATGTAGTGCTGGATAGGCAAGGCATATAGGGGCCTTTCTCAAGTGAAACAATCCTCTCTCTCTCTCTCTCTCTCTCTCTCTCTCTCTCTCTCTCTCTCTCTCTCTCTC
>NW_015387596.1:10814-15814 GCF_001527695.2 Protobothrops mucrosquamatus
CCCCCCCCTTCTTGCCTTCACGTTTCCCTGCACTCTCTCCCCCCACTCGCCCCCCCCACAAACCAAAACCAAAAAGTGTTGGAGGTGCACCTGTCCTAAATCCCCTAAGGATTGGGCTGCTAAGTCAAGCCCAACTTTCCTTTTCGCTCCTCTAACAATCTCTGGGGGCCTGTGCCTGGCTGCCGAGAGAAGAAAAAGAGAGAGACAGAGGGAGAGAGACAGAGAAAAAGAGAGAAAGAGAGAGAGAGAGAGAGAGAGAGAGAGAGAGAGCGGGAGAGAGCGAGAGGGAGGGGGGTCTGTCAGCCTGCAAGCCAGCGGGTGGAAGGAAGGGCCAGGAGGCACCCCCCTCGCCTCTCACACACCCCTCCGTATACTCACTGCACTCCATTGCCAGGTTACTCGCCTGTAAAGGTCAAAACACACCCTCATGCATTACCCACTTCGCTACCGTGCCAAGCATAGTTCAGTGCAGTCGCCTTCCTTCCTTCCTTCCTTCCTGTTTTGTTTTGTTTGTTTTTGTCTGCTTTTTGCTTTGTTTTAAAGGGGAGGGGGAACAATCAAAAGGGTCGGAGGAGTCGGGTCGGAGGGAAGAGGCCTGGGCTCGGCCCCCTCGGCCCCCAGCCCCCTCCTCCCCCCGCCCCGGGCGGAGTTCACTGCACAGGAGTCTGTACCCCATGGTGCGGCGGCGGCGTGTCCCTGCTGGCCCCATACACGTCCTCGGCTCCCGGCAGAGCCCCTCCCGGGGGAGTCATGCGTTTCTCTTTCTGTCTCCTGTTACAAAACCACACGCGGACCACCTCCTTCTCGAGCTGGAGGCTGTCCGCCAGCGAGGTGATCTCCTGGGCGGAGGGCTTGGGGCACTTGAGGAAATGGCTCTCGAGGGCGCCCTTGACGCTCACCTCGATGGAGGTGCGCTTTTTCCGCTTGCGCCCCTGCGCCGCGATCTTGTCTATGCTGGTGGGGCTGCCGGACGAGGAGTCCGCCTCCTCCAGCCACTTGTTCAACAAAGGCTTCAACTTGCACATGTTCTTGAAGCTCAGCTGCAGCGCCTCGAACCTGCAGATGGTGGTCTGCGAGAAGACGTTGCCGTAGAGGGTGCCCAGGGCCAAGCCCACGTCCGCTTGGGTAAATCCCAGTTTGATCCGCCGCTGCTTGAACTGCTTGGCGAACTGCTCCAGGTCGTCCGAGGTCGGCGTGTCCTCGTCCGAGTGCGCCTCTTGGTGGTGGTGGGGGTGGTGGGGGGGCGGCGGCGGAGGGCCCCCGTGCGGGTGGTGGTGCGGGTGCTGCTGCTGCTGCTGCTGCGAGAGGTGGTCCGGGTGGTGAGGGGGCGGCGGCGGGGGCTGCTGCTGCTGCTGCGGAGGCGGCGGGGGCTCCTCGTGGGCATCCCGCAGGCTGTGGTGGTGCATGCCCGGCTGGCCGGAGCCCAGCATCCCGTTGACCGTGAAGCCCGGCGGCTGAGAGTAGAGCAGCCCGCCTTGGCCGCCGCCGTTGGCCGCCGCCAGGCCGGGCGGCAGGTGAGCCGCGCCGCCGGTCCTCCAAGCCACGGCCGCGGCCACGGCGGCGTGGTGGCTCCCGGCGTGGTGGACCAAGTGCGGGGGTCTGCCTTGCTGCTGCTGCTGCGACTGCTGGTGATGCTGCTGCTGCTGCTGTTGCTGCTGCTGCTGGAGCTCGTCGCCCCGACCGCCGGCCTGCACCACCGAGGGCTTGATGTCCTGCTGGCCCAGCGGGCTGGGGGACCACGGCGAGTCCCCGCCGTTGCCTCCGCCGCCGCCGCCGCCGCCTCCCCCGCCGCCGCCACCGCCGCCGCCGCCGTGGGACAGCGCCGTGATCCACTGGTGAGCGTGGCTGAGCGGATGCCCGTTACTCTGCAGCGCGTAGTCCGCCTGCACCAGAGCCTGGGCGTCTCTGTAGCCGGCGCCGGGCTGCATGCTCCCCGGCGGCTCGGCGTGCACCATGGGCGAGCTGGAGGTAAGCAGGCTGTAGTGGTTGGACGCTGTGGTCGCCATGACTCTCCGAGCCGGACTGAGGGCTCCGCTTAAAGGAGCCGCGCATTTGACAGCTACTTTTTTCCGCCTCGGGCTCCTCTCGCCGCGCGCTTCCCCCGCAAGTCCGCTTGGCAGAGCCCACTGCAAAGGCACGCGTTCCCTTCTCCTCCCTCCCTCCGGCCCCCATTGGCTCCCTGCGCTTTGATTTACGTGGAGACCTCTAGCAACCGGCGCAGGGGGAGCCTCCCATTGGCCCCGGCCCTGGCGCTGACACCACGCCTCCTACACGGCGCCTCTCTCTCTCTCTCTCTCTCTCTCTCTCCCCCCCCCCATCTCTTTGTAATCAAACTCCAAGGAGGGAGAGAAGGAAGGAGCGCACGCACGTGGGGGGGGGGGGAGAGGAAAAGGCAAAGAAAGGAGGGGGGGGAGAAACAGATGAACAGGCACCGAGAAAGCAGAAGGAGCCGCTCAGTCGCTTCTGGCCACCTGCGCTGCGCTGCGCCCGGTGGGTAGGGGAGCCAGATGAGGCTCAGCCCCTCTTTCAAAGCCCTTCAAAACTCAGCCGCCTCCCCATTGAAGGGAACCGCGAGCAGCACGCAAAGTGCTCCGGAGGAGGGGCGGAGGAGGGGCGCCCCCCCCGGTTGCTAATGGCTAACTTGGTTGAATTCTTCCCTCCCGCCTCGTTTCTCTTTACGGTACCCCCCTCCCCACCGGCAAGACACGGAGGGCTAAGGGGGCAGCGGGAGGGAGGGAGGGAAGGAAGAGAAGGGCCTATCCATTCAATGGCAAGCCACGTCTGCAGGCTGGACTAGAATCCTTTGCCTGCCCCCCCCACCACGCTTTCCTTTGGGATTTCCAGACGGTTGGGGTCTTTGCCTCTTCCGAGCCGACCTTTCTGGTGCGCAAGGAAGGCTCGCTTCAAGCGAGACTTTTTCTTGCCAACTTCGCCAGAGAGCTTTCCAAGGAGCGAGGCTCGCCCTGTCGGCACGACTAGAAATGTAGAGTAACGGTCTGCCCGCTGGTGCCGGCTCGCAAGCGAGGCTCGTTAGTATCAGGGGGACCCGCTGTTCTCCAGAGAAGCGCCTGAAGTGGCAATGCAGTCCAGCGCCGAGTGCTTTCCTGCCACCTCTCCCTCCCTCCCTCCCTCCCTCCCTCCAAGCACGTCTCTTTGGGTCTTTGCGCCCCATAATCCAAGAGAAACCTGCTCCTCATTGTCCACAATGGAAGGATAAGAAAGATGGGGTGGGAGAGGGGGGGGGAAAGGGTCTCCGAAGTGTCCCAGCAGCAGCAGGTGCTGCTGGAGAACAAAACTTAGACTTTTAAGGCTTAGCACTGCGCTAAGCGCAGAGACGAACCCAAGGGCGATTGTACGCCGAGGGTCTCGCTCCCGGGAGACCACCGGCGGGTTTACAGTTCCAGCCACTTTTCTTCCTTCACAAAGAAGGCGTGCTGTTCCCGCAGGAGCTTAGGCGCAGGGAAAGCGAAGCAGCCTGATCTAAGGTTATTCCACTCCCCTTCCCCGATTAAAATCCATGTGTGACTTGAGTCCCCCGTCCGGGGTGGCCAGTAGCCGGGTCCGGCTGCTTCACGGATCCTCCAAACCAGCCCTCTTAAATGGAAGGTGTCTCACACCAACGCTTCGTTTCCAATAAGAGCGCTACGGGCCTTTGCGGAGGTCAAACGGGTGCTTAACTGCGAGGGACCCATCCATTGATCTGAGAAGATCTGCCCAGACCAATAAGGCCCTCCGCGTTGCACCCGGTGTCCTATCTCCTGCTTCCAGCCAAGGAGAAACGACGCTTTGTTGTGCTAACCACATACGGCTCCGGGTCAGGCTGTGGACGCGGTGTATACACTTGAGTATTCCCTTGTAGGAAAGGCCCTGCCAAAACAGGCGGGAGAATTTACGACCACCGCAAGCTAGGAGCATCTTCCTTTTAGCCAGCCCTCCACAGTTTATCATTCAAAGGAAGGTTGTTTGGTCTGTAAGATTTCTCTCCGTGGGTTGTGTGTGTGTGTGTGTGTGAATTTGCGTGTGGTGTCTACACGTGGCCTCTATATTACATTTGCATACGCAAACACGAAAGAGACGCCGGGATAAGAAGAAAGAGACGCCACCTCTTAGCTCAGGAGAGCTCCACAGAATTTTTCAGGTGAACGTAAACGTTTGCAACCGAAAGCTCGGAGCCTTGAAATCCCTTTGCGGAAGTCGGGGTTCCTTGGGGTTGCAAGGATCTCAACCGACCTCCAGGGCGCTGGATTATATGCCTGTCCCCTCTTCGTTGCGCTTGGTTAAACTGAACTGGCTGTATAGGTATGTGTGTGTGCGTTTGTGCCTGTGGGTCATCCCAGTAAAATGGCGTCGGTGAGTTCCCAAAGAAAGTGGCCGGTAGTTTGAAAAGTGCCCAAGAAGTATACTGATTCGCGGTCTTTACCAGTCCTTTCTAGAACTAATGTAGAATAGTAAATATAATCACAAAAATGTCTTCTTAACTGTTCAAGTCGGGGCTCAGTAAGAGCTTTGCGGTAACAGCTAATTTTCTCAAAAGTTTTGAAACTAATTATAACTATCTTTGGGTTCTCTCTCTCTCTCTCTCTCTCTCTCTCTCTCTCTCTCTCTCTCTCTCTCTCTCTCTCCACTGAACAACAGACTATTCGCTAGTCTAGTAGTGAATTCCTCTAGAAACAAGGGATGATTCTCTTTCAACGTAAAGTTCCAGGTAGTTTACAAAGACGCGCCAGCTCGCCTGTGTTTTACTTTGCTGGTTTAATAACCGCTTCTCTCTACGTTTATTCTCAGCTCAAATCAACAGCCCGCGGCTTCGCAGAGAAGGTAACCAAGCCGGGGGGGGGGGGGTCTTCCAATGCCTACGAGAACAGCTTCAAGCAAGGGAGGATGCGTGCGCAGTGAAAAAACCAGTGGAGAGACATAAAGGGTGCCCACAAAGGAACTGGCTGGAACAGAAGGGTCTTTCTCCCCTTAATTCTGACGGTCTCAATGGCTGATCGAAAGCC
>NW_015387596.1:17052-22136 GCF_001527695.2 Protobothrops mucrosquamatus
TATATATATATATATATATATATATATATATATATATATATATATATATATATATATATATATATATATATATATATATATATATATATATATATATATATATATATATATATATATATGTGAATATATGTATATATGTATATATATGTGTGTATATGTATATGTATATGTATATATGTGTATATATGTGTATATATATGTGTGTGTATGTGTGTATATATATATGCGAAACAAAACAACCCAAAGCAAAGCAAAAGGTCCTTCCGCGCAGCTTGAGCCGCCTCGTCCCCCGTCCGTCCCCCCCCCCCCGCCGCTGAAATTAATCTTCCAGGGTCTTCCCCTGCCGAGAAGCGCGGGAGATGCTAGAAGCCAAGTCCCGCCTCTCCGTCCCCCGCCCCCATCTTCGGCGCATCCCGGGCAGGAATAAGCTCCTTCGAGCATTGTTTTGCGGGCGGGGAGGAAAGCTTAGCACAGGGGCGCCTTAGGCGCTGGGTTGCAGGCTAGAGGAGAGGAAGGGTATTCCCCCCTTCTGTCCCCCTTCACAGGTCCCTCTCCTGCCTCCGCTGTCTTCCTTGCAAAAGTAATAGGTAACAAACCACCTAGATTACATTATCCCTTGAGGCTGCCTTGGAGCGGCGGTGGAATAAAGGCGCTCGCGCGCGGGTGTGTGTGTGTGTGCGGTAGGGTGTTGGAAAGTACTTTTAAAGACGGCTAATACAGCTAAGCTATATTGAACCTGCTCCGCTCATGGGCCGGAGCCGAGCCGCTGAGGCAAAAGCATGGAAACATGGCAGGGAAAAAAAAAAGTGTTACCAGGACATGTTAAGTGCAAGGGAGTCCTCCAGCCAGCTTTAACTGAAGCAAAGCTCATTCTCATTACTACTGCGTCAGGGCAACAAACCTTGGTTGGTGTTAAAAAATGTGAATCGTTTCCCACTACTGACCCACAGCATCTCTTAAAGTCAGGGTGTCAGTAGAAAAGGTAAAGGCAATGGGGACGGGCTTTATAGCAGCTTCAACGAGGATGATAACTACTGTATATGTAGCTGGGAATGGCCAATGAATGGAGGTCCTTGGAGACAGGAAAGATACAACCATCCAAGGCCAGAAGGGCTTCCTTGTGCTCTGTACTCCCTTTACTCTTCCTGGCATCAGCAGCTCATTGCTAACTATTGGAATCATTTAAAAAAAAAATCATAACATCCTTACCTGTTATAATAGCAAATAATACCTCTCTTGGTGAGTGCATTGGTGCTTGCGCATACACCTGCAACCGTCTCTAGGTCCATCCAGGGCCTTCAGTGTAATTTTGCAAGCCATAAATAAGAATGATTTAGTAGAGAGAGAGCGAGCAATATTATTATAACCCCCCTCCTTAACAGACTGACCCCTTCCCCTATTTTGCATAGTTCATTCCTCTGTGAAATTTGGGCTTATGGGCCTGCCCTTTTGGAAGAGGCCCCGTTCTATATTAGCTAGCTGCAATGAATCCTGGTGAATTCAGTGGCACTAAATCTGCATAGGAAGAGTCCTTCTCCCCCCACTTCCACACACACTCCCACAACTCTCTTTGCTCTACCACTTTCACACCTTGATCCAAGTCAAGTCCAAGTAAAATATGAGATCGCCCCTCCCTCAACCCCCCCCCCCCCAATGCCTTGCCCTGCACGGAAAGGCCAAGCTCAGAGTTGGGTGCGCACACGTGCTCTTGCCCAGGATGCGTTTAATGTAATTATTGTGAGCTTGGGCTCTTTTGATCTCGTTCCCTTTCAACCTTTCGGGGAACGGAGGACGAATCATTCAATCTTGAGCTTTGGTGCAGCTTTTTTATTTTCCTCTAGTGAGGCTAGTAGGAGCCCGACGTGTTGGACAGAGAGCGAGGGAGAGAGAGAAAGCCCAAACGCACAACATGAATGGGACTTCAACTTTTAAGGGCCTGTACACAGAAGGGCCGGGAGGGGGTGGGGAGTCCCTCCGAAGCCGAGGCTTCACAAGGGATGGCTTGAAGAATCTGCTCCGGCACAAAGAGGCAGCTGGGCTGCTTTAATGAAATCTGCCTTCCAGTCGCCCGAACGGCAGCCTCAGGGATGCATTTATAAGATGAGTGAAAAGCTACACTTTCAAGTCGGGGCTCCTCCGGGTGGCTTTCACAAACACAGGATTTCGGAAAGAAGCCGAAAAAAACAAGAACGGGCAGAAATGGATAACTGGGCTTGTCCCTTGAAATTAAAGCTTGCCCTTTAAAGTCGCCTTCTCCATTCTTTGGACTAAGGCTAATCGGCACAGACATTTTTCTTTCAAGTCATTCAAGCTCCGGGGGGGGGGGGCTCTGGGGAAGGCCCAACAGGAGATGATCTCTCCCTTTCCCCTTCCCCTTTCCCTTTCCATTTCCCTTTCCCTTTCCTAGTCTCTCATCCAGCTCCTGAACAGTTGGATGGAAACTACTGCACATTTCTTACTGTTTCTCCAGCCAGACTTTCACTGACAATTCGTAAACCTACTGGCAAGTTTATGAGGCCTTGCAATTTCAGCAAAGGCAGGAGTGGAAATTTCAGGACTTGAAATTGCAACAGCGTTGAATGGCTGGATATTAATCTTCTATTCTCTCTCTCTCTCTCTCTCTCTCTCTCTCTCTCTCTCTCCCTCTCTCCTTCTTTTCATCCCCTGGTTCTGAATCGTGTCATTAAACATGATCCCGGGGTGCTTTGAACACTACTATCAGAACTTGAGTCAGTCTTTAACAGTCCCCCCCCCCCCCACTTCTTGGGTAGTATAAAGTATCAAAAAGAAAGCAGTTAAATTTGGAGTGCTGAATGTGAGACCTGTAGGGCAAGGGATGGGAGAAGACACTCTGAATTTGAACTGGTGTTTGTTTATACCGAAATGTTAGAGAGAAGCAAGATCCTGTTAGAAATCAGTTTATTTACTGATAGCTTCCAAAGGATGCATTTTAATTTAAAAAGACACACTTTTGCTCACTTAAAATGGCCCTTAAAAGTGATTTAAAAGTTTTGGTAGCTAAGTAAATGAATTAGGAGTAGAAGGGATTTAAAGATAGTGGAGGTATATTTAAAATCTTTCTCTCCACCCTACACCCCAAGTTTTAAATCTTTTTTTTAAAGACAAGAATATCTGGGAAGCTCACCCAGCCTTCCTTCCTTGGAATGCCATATAAGTGACCTTTATCTTTTCAGTTCCCTGACTCTGCCAGTGGTACTGGACAGTCATATTCTTCTGATCATTACAAACTCAGGTGTTGTGGTCCTTTATAAAGTCTCTCTGAACAAGCTACTTTCCACCTGCACTTACTCCAGATGTGCTGGACTTGAATATCTGTAAATCTCAGCTGAAAAACCAACTTCTGATAATAACGAGGAAATTGCACTCTGACATATTGGAAAGAACCAGATTGGGAAAGACTATTTTGGAGTTGGGAAATGTAGAAATGTAGTCCTTCAGCATGCCATGTTTCCCAGGCAAAGATTAGATGGTGGTGGGTTTTTTTTTTTTACATAGTGTGTGGATTTATTATTGTATGGTTCTGTTTCTGCTCTCTCTCTCTCTCTCTCTCTCTCTCTCTCTCTCTCTCTCTCTCTCTCTCTCTCTCTCTCTCCCCCTCCCTCCCTCCCTCTCTCTTCCTCTGTATACCTACTTCCTGATAATTTAAAAAGTTGCTATTTTCTTTAGAATTGCATAAGGTTAAGTGTGGGGAGAGAAATGCCTGCAGCTCCAAAAAGATTCCACTCTGATTTTATTTGACTCAAGGACTTTTTTGAATAGGTACACGGGCCTTCCCTAAACTGGCGTCCCCAAAGTTACTGGACTACAAACTGCTTGGTAATACATTGTCTCAGTGTTAGCTCTGGTTTTGGATGTGTGTGAGGGAGAGGGAGAGGGAGAGGGAGAGACAGAGGGAAAGAGGGAGGACGAGAGAGAGATTGGAAAATCTCACCCAGCCTTGGAGGGTGCTACATTTAGGAAGGCTATGCATAGACTGCTCTGAACGATTAGGGAAGACTGGATGAAGTGGGGGAAGATTGGCTGGGGAGGAAAGACAGAAAAAGGGATGCCACAGTCCAATTACTCTGATGCTTCCCCTACCTTCTTAAACTACTGTAATATTTGGGGATGTATTCCCTTCTTGAAAAGAACCCAGCAAACTGGGTGCCATTATCTCCACTTAAGAGGAGGAAAGAGGGATGGGTGTATAAGATCTCATATTTTACCAAGTCTATAACAGAAAGAAGAGAGGGAGAGGAAAAGCTTATGGGGGGAGGAAGTGGAGAAAAACACTCAACTATTAACTGTTATTTAGTAAAATTTTGTACTGTTAGCCCAGCCTCAGTCAAACAGAAGAGACTGATTTAAAAAAAAATGGTGGAAGATGGACAAACCCTGGAAGCAGGCTAAGTGGGAAGGCCTCAGTCATTCCTCAGTAAAAACTGGCTGCGGTTAAAATAACTCATTTCTGCTTTCTGGGAAGGCAACTGCTCCTTCCCCCCACCCCGGCAGCCTTTTTATGAGCCCAATAAAGCCGAAAGGAGGAATAAGCCCACCCAGGCGATTGCCCCAACGTCCCTCCAGGTGACAAAGCCTTACATCCCGCAAGGTTGGTGATGGCGGTACCTTAGACCCACCTCACAACATGGGCTGTGCTGGGGACCAAATAAAGGCAAACCCAAGGTAGAAAAAAAAGGCAGGTGTTGAAGCATGTGTTTTGAGCCTGGTTGGGCGGGCCGGGAGGAGAGGTCCCAAGGCCAGCTCAAGGGATTCCCACCAGTAAGATCCGGAGCGGCTGAACTCCGGAGAAAACCCGAGTTAGTGGGTCAGCGGACAGCCTGTGGGAAATCCAGACTTAATAATAATAATAATAATAATAATAGTAAAGTTGGAAGGGACCTTGAAGGTCATCTAGTCCAACCCCCTGCTCAGGCAGGAAACCCTATACCATTTCGGACAAATGGGTGTCCAGTCTCTTCTTAAAAACTTCCAGTGTTGGAGCATTCACCGCTTCTGGAGGCAGGTTGTTCCACTGGTTAATTGTTCTCACTGTCAGGAAGTTTCTCCTTAGTTCTAGATTGCTT
>NW_015387596.1:22835-24135 GCF_001527695.2 Protobothrops mucrosquamatus
AAGTTGGAAGGGACCTTGAAGGTCATCTAGTCCAACCCCCTGCTCAGGCAGGAAACCCTATACCATTTCGGACAAATGGGTGTCCAGTCTCTTCTTAAAAACTTCCAGTGTTGGAGCATTCACCGCTTCTGGAGGCAGGTTGTTCCACTGGTTAATTGTTCTCACTGTCAGGAAGTTTCTCCTTAGTTCTAGATTGCTTTTCTCCTTGATTAGTTTCCACCCGTTGCTTCTTGTCCTGCCTTCAGGTGCCTTGGAGAATAGCTTGACTCCCTCTTCTTTGTGGCAGCCCCTGAGATATTGGAACACTGCTATCATGTCCCCCCTCGTCCTTCTCTTCGTTAAACTAGACATACCCAATTCCAGCAACTGTTCCTTATATGTTTTAGCCTCCAGTCCCCTCATCATCTTTGTTGCTCTTCTCTGTACTCTTTCTAGAGTCTCAACATCTTTTTTACATCGCGGTGACCAAAACTGGATGCAGTATTCCAAGTGTGGCCTTACCAAGGCATTGTAAAGTGGTATTTTTAAAAGTCACCTCTCCTTTTTAAAGTCACCTCTCCTTCCCATTCCCGCCCCCCTCCCCGATCCGTAGCTGGACCACGGAGGGTGTTTAGCTGGTCCTGGGGGGGGGGGAAAGAGGCGTTTGACGGAGGAACCCCCCCTCCTCCCCTTCCTCTAGCCGGCAGGGCTGGGGTGGAGGTCGCTAGGGCGGCTGGCGAGGGGGAAGGGAGGGAGGGGGTGGGTGTGTCCCCCTCCCTTTGCTAGGCTTTCCAAAAGGAGAAGGAGGGAAGCAAACAGCGAGGCCCTGGGCTCATTGTCCAGCGAGGGTGCATTTTTGTCAGCCCACTGCTGGTTGCTATAGCGAGGACGCCAAACCAAACAGAAGACAAGAGCACACACAGTTCGCCCCGCTCAGCTCTCCCGGGCTCCTGCCAGAGGCCGTCCCCTCCCTTCCCCCCCCCCAACTAAAAAAGAAAAGCGACAATCCCGACCCAAGGGAGCCCCGTCTGGCCTCAAGCGAAGGGATGGAGGTGAGGGCGCAGGTCAGGATTAGGCAGAGGCGGGGAGCTGGGTCCACGGGGGTGTGTGTGTGTGCAAAGGACAGCTCGCCCACCCGACCTTTGGAGAGAGCCTGAATCGCTTTACACAAAACGGAACCGGCGGGAAAACCGGAGCCCCGCCATTTAAGCCGATTGGGGTCCCACCGGGGGGGGGGACGGAGCCCCGCCATTTAAGCCGATTGGGGTCCCACCGGGGGGGGGGACGGAGCCCCGCCATTTAAGCCGATTGGGGTCCCACC
>NW_015387596.1:25607-53344 GCF_001527695.2 Protobothrops mucrosquamatus
GAGAACATTTGTAGTCATTTGGCGATAATTATCAGAATCACCCAACATTCGCAGAGGCTGCACCGTTACGTGTCAGAAGACAAGCAAAGCGCATTATTTTAATAGTCTGATATGCAAACTATGGACCATTCAATTACATGGCTTAATAATGCATACCTGATGGGTTCTGATTATTGGGATAGGGAGGTCTGAAGTAATTCACTCCACAGATCAAGATGTGCCGTTCCATCCAGTGAAATCCATTGTTATGGATCAGGGGGCCCTGCCAAACTACATTTAAGGGAATAAAAATTAATGGCTGAGAATCTGAGCGTTAAATTAACATTAATTATAGGACCTGCTTGCTGGAAAGATTAAGTCTCTTTACGTTCTAAATTAGATAACATCTCGTAGTACATCAAACCATTTCCTTCTCCAGATTGGGACATTGCGGAAGGAAAACATCCCTGTGTGGAAAGAAACGGAGAGAGCTGTTTGTATGAATGCTGCTCCGTCTGCCTCCCTCCCTCCCTCCCGCACTGCTGCTTCCTCTGAAGCTCCGTCAGGAACGGGGTGTAGAGGACGGAACCCAAGGAATAGGTCGCTCAGGTCAGGGCGCTTTCTTTAATTGCGGTTTTCTTTAAGCAAGCCCGCCGCAAACTCTGAGCAACTTAGCGCTGCCAGCCGGCCGGCAGCTCCAACGCAGCCCTCCCTCCTGCAATACCGCATCCCTCCGCTAGAGGCTGGAAGAGCGGGCGCGCCTCCCGCCGCTCTGGGTGCGTGGCTTTTCCTAAGCTGCCTTTCGCGGCTCCTCCTCCTCCTCCTCCTCCTCCGAGGGAGCGAGCGTGTCCGGAGCTGCCTGACAGGGACGCGCTGCCGTTTCGGCCCTCTAATTCTCAGCCGCGGCCTAGGAGTCTCCGCTCCACCGCTGGTCGACCCGCGCTTTCGTGGCATGGCGGCATTTCAAGTTCGGCGGCAAGGCAGAGCGAGGCGCTTCCTTTGCCCGGCTCTGAAAGGCGCTCGCCTTTCGCAGCGCCGTCTCGGCTGCCGTAACCCCGCTGCAGTTCGCGGTGGTTGTCGCCTCTCTCTCTCTGCCTGTGCCGCCCTTTGCCGCCGCCGCCGCCACGTCTGATCCGCGGGTGTCGACTTCACGCCGGAATCGCAGATTTTTATTTTATTTTTTTTTGAGTTTCTTCTTCAGTGGCCTAAATCAGTGCTGCAAAGGCGAGCTGGACCCTGCTCGCTCAGGCCGCTCTGGACAAAACTCCGGCCACAGAGAAGAAAGAAAGAAAGAAGGAAGGAAGGAAGGAAGGAAGGAAGGAAAGAAAGAAAGAAAGAAAGAAAGAAAGAAAGAAAGAAAGAAAAAAAGAAAGAAAAGAAAAGAAAAGAAAAGAAAAGAAAGGAAAGAAAAAAAGAAGGAAGGAAGGAAGGAAGGAAGGAAGGAAGGAAGGAAGAAAGAAAGAAAGAAAGAAAGAAAGGAAAGAAAGGAAAGAAAGGAAAGAAAGAAAGAAAGGAAAGAAAGAAAGAAAAAGAAAGAAAGAAAGAAGGAAGGAAGGAAGGAAGGAAGGAAGGAAGGAAGGAAGGAAGGAAGGAAGGAAGGAAGGAAGGGAAGGGAAGGGAAGGCATGGACAAAATGCCGGACTTTTAGCCAGACCTCATCCCGGGTTTTGTTTTTTGTGCCTTTCGATTCCCTAAGAGTTTGGCTTTACTGACTGTTCACTTCCCTCTCTGTAAAACCTCAGTCAGCTTCTTTGAGTCTGGTGCCCTCCAGATGTGTGTCCCCCCCCACTCTTTCCAACCATTTTGGGGATGGTGGGAATTGGAGTCAGTAGAGCTGAGAGCAACCTAAGCTATTTTCTTCACTTAGCTTAGGAAAATGAAGTTAATAGTATGGCTCTGTGTAGAAAAAAGTTTTCTTGCACGTTTCCCCTTTTGCTGTCTTCTTTCCAGATGCAGCCTTCATTTCTCTTTCCTGCCGCTCTTTCCTGAGAATTGTTCCAATTTCTTTCGCACTGACATAGCCTGTTCCTTGAACTAGAAGACAAGTTGACCAAAGTAGGCTTTAAAACCCTCCTTGATATTAATCCAATCTTATCTGCTTCAGATATGTTGAACTCCTACTTCCGTTGTCCACTTGCCACGCTGAGAGTGGACTTGTGGAACTGTGGTCCAACAGGTGTGGAAGATGCCTTAGTGTTGTACACTGCCGTACTTTTCCCCACAGATATATGAATGTGTGACATTTTAAAGGAAATAATTATTTCATCAGTTTCTTTGCCTGAAGAGGCAATAGCAATTTGTCTTGTCTGTGGCATTTTCAGAGGCACTTTGTTGGCTTGTACCCTGTGAGAAATGCTGGAATACGGAGGCTCTTCTTTATGTTATATTCTTTGGGTGCTTGATGTTTGAAATTAATTGTTCCCACTTCCCACTTTTTGCCTAAGGAAAATGTCCACAATAAGTAGGCTATAATCTAACAACTAGACCCTAGGAATTCTTCTTAATTGTACAATTCGAGCAACTTGTGAGGATGCCTTGGAGAAACCTGCTCATGAAATAACTTGGGAGTCATAAAAGAGAAGAGATGCCTCATAGGAATATCCATTTCACAGAATCAAAGAGCAGGAAAAAAGCATTTAGGCCAGAGGTCCCCAACCTTTTGGGCATCAGGGAGAGAGGTTTTTCCACCGGAGGGGGCGTGGTTTCGTGTGCTGCCTGCATCCTGCGGATGGGGCTTTGCTTGTTTGTGTGGACCCGGTTGCTGGCATGCCGCAGACCGGGGGGTTGGGGACCCCTGATTTAGGCCATCAAGTACAGCCTTCTGCTGTGTGCAAAGGCTCACAAAATAAAGTATCATCAACATGGGATGGTGCAGCTTCTGATTTGACTATTAAGGGATAATAATAATAAATTTTATCTTGTTTAAAATTAAGTTGCAAGTTGCACTTATTAGTGTGAGTTTCTCAAACATTCAATCAGAATCTGCCATCCTGTATCTTAAGACATTTATTCTGTATTCTGCACTCTGGACTGATAGAGAACTTGATGTGGCACCCCTTTATCTACTTGAAGAGTGCTATATCTCCTATCTACCTATAGTAGATGCTATCATCTATTCTTAAGACTGAATATACTCAGTCCCATCGGTTTTTCCTCATAGGATTTAATTTCCAGGTACTCTTCAAAGCAGTAATGAATCCATCTAATAGAAATGTCATTCAATCCTAGGATGGAATTAATCTGATTCTGGGGTTTTAAATTCATTCAAAATAGGCAGCCATTCTCTCCATGACTTCTTCAATTTGCTGCTCACAATTGCCAAATGAAAAGTATATCCTCTTCTTACAGAGGACTGAGCCAAGAAAATATTAGTATTCTTTTGATTCGTTTTCTTTTTAACATCTTCATTAAACAATTCCTGTTTCTTTTTTCTTTTATTATGAAGAAATCATTTTGTTCTTGTTCTTAGAATCCTTATTTTGTGCTCTAGCTTTCCAGCTATCATTTCTACAGGTCCAGCTGTAGCTATCCATAGGCATATTGTAAGGATCAGTTCTTTTCACCTCTTTTCTCTCTTGTTTTCAGATGATCCCCAAGTTTTTTCTGCAACCGTACTGCTTTCTTTTTTGGGGGCTTCCATTATCTTTATTGGTGTCAGGCATGAGAAATCAGGAAATCCAGGCAGTTCAAATGAACGTAAAGATTTATTGCAAGCTTAAGCTCTCTACAAGAATCTGAACTACAAACTAGCGGTAGATTAGAGTCAATGGAATATAACAGGTCCCCAACATGTGGGCCATGGCCCATTACCGGACCATGGCCTGGCCACCGGGCAGCGGAACAGGCTGGCCAGTGCACGCACTTGTGTGTGTGCACCTACCCCCCATTCACACTAGTGCCGCCATTGCTACGCAAATGGGGCACTGCATGGTGAAAATGGGGCACCGCATGGTGCAAATGGGGTGGTGCTAGTATCCATGCAGCAGAAATGGGGCAGTGCTAGCGAGTGTCATGCAGGCGCTAGCACTGCCTCGTTTGCGTAGCATGTGCTTGCGGCCCCATTTGCGTGCACACACATGTGTAAGATGTTCTCCCCTCTCTTTACCTCTGGTCGGCTAACAGAAAGTTTGGAGACCTCTGGAATATAAGGTGGGCTGGACTTAGATCTCTTGTGGGCGCGAAGGTACTCGAGATTGTTGACACATTTGACCCCTCCCGCAGGCTCAGCCTGGTCATCTACATCTGGAATGGTTTGCAATTGTGCTTGTTTTTTCCCCCTTGTTTCAGTATGTCTTAAAATAACAACTCCATTAGCTTCTCTTGCCATGGAATGCTTCTAATCATTCCTTTGCCCTAATTAAAATCTTGAGGACCAAGTAACTTATCCTTACTTTCTCTTCAAATCAAGAAGTCCACCATTATGTTTCTAAAGTCCTCATTGCATGAACTATTCAAGTATGCCATCGTTTAGTGTTTCTTAGGGATTATCTCACTTGTATTAACTAATTCCTTGGTGTAACAGTGTCTGTATCATATTAGCCCCTTGTGAATGACTGCTACAGGTGGTTTTCACTGGCTGCAGGTCTAATCCTTCACTGTTCTCTGACCTCTCCTTATACCAGAGGTAGGCAATCTTGGCTCTTTTATGACTCGTGGACTTCAACTCCCAGAATTCCTGAGCCAGCATGGTATTCTGGGAGTTGAAGTCCACGAGTCATAAAAGAGCCAAGGTTGCCTACCCCTGTCTTATACTATTCTCCTCTCTCCTCTACCATTCAGATCCTTCTCTCCCAATTATGCAACCTGCATTCAATGAATTGAGCTACAGTTGGGAAACAGCTAGGCAGTTGGACTTCCATACAGCAGTAGCCTGTCCTATTCCTCTTAATCACCTTCCTCTCCTGCTTCATTGGTCTTCTTCATTGAAGAATGAAAATGTGACTGAATCTCTCCTATGAGATATTTATCCCCTTTTCTTTAACCCTAGATATCACTCCCATTTCCCAACATTGTTTGGGATGAGTCATCGGAGTAATGCGATGAGTAAGTCAGCTTCCTTTCGTGAGTGAGCAGAGAAGCCAATCTCTCTCTCTCTCTCCCCCCCCTCTCTCTCCTTTGCTTGAAAACAATTTTTTTTAGGTGAGATTCTTTTCATGTTGGTAACCTTTCTTTGATCTTGCCCCCATTTCATTCGATCAGATGGATGTCGATTGAACAAATCCAAACCCAATCCCCCTTTATGCCACCTGTGACCTTTCTAAGTTTTATCTGATTGCACTGTGTCTGATTTGCCTCCGTGGGTCAATATTTGTCCCAAATGATTTCCTTTAACTATGCAAGTGTTCCTGGAAGACGTCAGTGTTCTCAGGACAATAAGGCTTACTCAGGTGACTCATCACATGTCATAGAAATGGTTTCTTTTGAGTTTCTGTTTCATAGAGATGGTTCCTTTTGAGATTCTTGAACTGGATCGTTTAGGCAGAAAGTGTTAAATCAGGCAGATGCTATACAAAGATGCTATGCAGTATTCCAAGTGTGGCCTTACCATGGCATTGTAAAGTGGTATTAACACTTCACATGATCTTGATTCTATCCCTCTGTTAATGCAACACAGTGCTAGGCTGCATTAACAGAGGGATAGAATCAAGATCACGTGAAGTGTTAATATCACTTTACAATGCCTTGGTAAGGCCACACTTGGAATACTGCATCCAGTTTTGGTCACCGCGATGTAAAAAAGATGTTGAGACTCTAGAAAGAGTACAGAGAAGAGCAACAAAGATGATTAGGGGACTGGAGGCTAAAGTATATAAGGAAGGGCTGCTGGAATTGGGTATGTCTAGTTTAATGAAGAGAAGGACAAGGGGGGACATGATAGCAGTGTTCCAATATCTCAGGGCTGCCACAAAGAAGAGGAGTCAAGCTATTGACCAAAGCGCCTGAAGACAGGACAAGAAGCAATGGATGGAAACTAACCAAAGAGAGAAGAAACCTAGAACTAAGGAGAAATTTCTTGACAGTTAGAACAATTAACCAGTGGAACAACCTGCATCCAGAAGCGGTGAATGCTTCAACACTGGAAGTTTTTAAGAAGAAACTGCACAGCCATTTGTCTGAAATGTTATAGGGTTTCCTGCCTGAGCAGAGGGTTGGACTAAATCAGGGCTTTTCAACCAGTGGTACGGGTACCAACTGTGGTACATTGGCACCTGGCAGGTGGTACGCGACCATCCTAGAAAAGTGGTAGCGGGGGAGGGGAATGAGCTGAACCAGTGGCAGCACCGCACAAGCCTGAGCGAGAGATGGCTGGAGCTGCAGGGCTGTCAGGGCTCAGTGGAAGCGCCAGGATCAGCGTCACTTTCCAGCTGATCTGCGCTTCTTCGGGACTGTCAGGGCTCAGTGGAAGGACCAGGATCAGCGCCAGGTTCCAGCTGGAGCTTGGCGTTGATCCTGGCACTTCTGCTGAGCCCAGAAGAAGTGCCGATCAGCTAGAATGTTGCAGCATCTCCAGGCTCTTGTGATTTACATTCAGATGCTTGGCAACTGATTCATATTTATGACGGTCACAGTGTCCCAGGGTCATGTGAAGTGACCAAAACCTGCTGCAACCACCCAGCAGATGGGGGAATAAAAACCACCCCCCACCCCACCCCCGCTGCCAATCCTCAACAGAAATGCTCACAACAATGAAAACCTCGGACAGGAGGAAGAGCGCCGCCGGGTGGGCAGGAAAGTGTCTTGCTCAGCTGTGGCTTGGGGGGCACTTTTTTCAGTGCCATTGTAACTTTGAACAGTCACTAAGCGAACTGTTGTAAGTCGAGGACTACCTGTACTTTATCACTTTTTTCTTTTTTCTTTTTAATCAAGTTTTTGACACCTTGCTAGGCGACTGGTGGTACTCAGATGTTGCCATATCCTAAAAGTGGTACAATGGGTGAAAAGGTTGAAAAGCCCTGGACTAGATAACCCCCAAGGTTCCTTCCAAATTATTATTATTATTATTATTATTATTATTATTATTATTATTATTATTGTTGTTGTTGTTGTTGTTGTTGTTGTTGTTGTTGTTTGTTATTATTATTAATAATAATAATAATAAATGCATTTGTATCTTTGCATTAAAAGGAGTAGGCTCAAAATAATGCCTGGCTTTTTAAGTCAATTAGTTCTGTAATCTTAATAAGTGAATTCAGGCTGGTTTTCACCAACTTTTGAGACACAGCTGCAGCTGAATAAATATTAACAATTCTGCCTTCCCCTTGATTTCCGAGAATTATCAGTTTTTCTTCTATCCTCAACACCTGAAAAAGGTAAATGGACAAAGGCCAACCATTTTGGGACAAACACTTCTAACAGTGTGTAATATTATCAAAACTTTTCTTTATTAAACTGATTTATCAACTAATTCTAATTAACTCATAAATGAATGTATTCAGCATAGTGGTTCTAAGTAAATTGGCGCAGGCCTGCTTTTCTAATATCAGACTTTTTAGTCCAGTTGGGGAGCCCCTGATTTTTAGGGTGTATAGTGACACCCACATAATTAGTTTTGCTTTCTTTTATGTGCATAGACTACTTACAATAAATGCATGCTCATGACATTTATTTCTCACAGCAAGGATAAGATTATGACTTTACTCATAAGTAAAATTGTATACAGATCAAATCTTGGGTATCTCTCTATTGAAAAACATCAAAGAAATATATTGCAAGATTCTTATGGAACTGTGTTTATTCAATTACAGTATGTCATTAGTGTGTAGAACCAAGAAAGTCTACCATCATTTGTATGACCTATGGTCCTCATTTGTTAAATAGCTATTCATATGGGTATGAAGGAAGAAAAAGGAAACGTTGGAATAAAATAGTTATTCAGTGCAAACAATATGATATCTTACACCTGAATAAATTAGCTCTTAAATTATGGAAAATATCCCTTCACCAAGCAGTAACTGATGATAATACAATAATCTCAGGATTGCTGAGTAAATTAACCCTTATTGAGGGACAGGAAACCATTGTCTCTATTCAGTCCTTAATCAATAAAATTGAACTTTCTGATAAGTTGTACTTTGATTTTTGTGCATGTAAGTCACAATTCAAAACGAGCAAATTGTGCATAGAAGGGTTATCCACAATGCATTTAATCCATTGCTCAAGTTGACAAATATCAAAGCCATAACATGTAAGTTATTCTTGCTTTCTTTTGCTACAATAGAGGACTTAAGGCTTTCTTGCTTGAAACTGGGATGACATTAAAAGTGTGTCTAGAGGTCTGCGATTCTGGCATCAGCTCAAAG
The DNA here is from genome assembly GCF_001527695.2 of Protobothrops mucrosquamatus. Lineage (NCBI taxonomy): Eukaryota > Metazoa > Chordata > Lepidosauria > Squamata > Viperidae > Protobothrops > Protobothrops mucrosquamatus. Next base: position 33,887 of record NW_015387596.1, read on the forward strand.
TTTAAAATGCAGGTACTCAAGTCACGGCAGTAAGAAAAACCATCCTTCTTTCCTTCCTTTCTGCAGTCTAAAATATTCAGACCCATATGCCTACCAGCCTCAAGCATGGAAGAAGAATGAATAACCAGTAATATATTACCAGTGTTAAGAGGGCAAGAATTAAGTAAAACAAAAAGCTCGGTGACAATCAATAGTTGTTTCTTAATAGGGCTCAACTTTTACTCCACCAAGTCTCTGGCTTTAGTTTCCACTTTTTTTAAACATGATTTAAGGTTTTGATACTGTACTTGAGGTTACAAGTTCAACTTAGCACAGGGACAGGGAATATTTTTGCTCCTAATATGTGCAGACTGTTGTATTTATACTTTTTGTTTCCTATTTAAGAGCAACAGAGAGTAGGAGAATAGCAATAGCAATAGTACTTAGACTTATATACCGCTTCACAATGTTTTACAGCCCTCTCTATGCAGTTTACAAATTCAGCATATTGCCCCCAGCAATCTGGGTCCTCATTTTACTGATGTTGGAAGGATGGAAGGCCGAGTCAACCTTGAGCCAGTAAGAATCGAACTGCTGGCAGTCGGCAGAGTTAGCCGGCAATACTGCATTCTAACCACTGAACCAACACGGCTCAGAATGTGGTAATAATACAGTATTAGCAGAGAATTAAAACTTGGCTTTTCCATTTTTTCTTTTAATGTTGGGGAAGAGTTTGAAGGGTTTTTAATATTTTCTTTGTATGCATTTGCATTTTATCTGAGACTTACTATATTGATTTTTTTAAATTTTTTTTTGTTTCTTTCCAATGAAAATTTGTTGAAAAACCACACCACACTTTGTTGCTAGAATTCATCAAATTCATCGGACATCAAAGACTGCATTCTGCAGTCTTTTGAGTCACAAGTTGCTCACCTCCATCTAAGGAAGGAAAACCAGGTTCTTACACAACAATCTGACCCATATTCATTACGTGCTGTTAAGTAGGAATTTATGAGATTCCATTATCTGGTGTGTTTCATCCTGCAAATTTTGCTTTGCAAGGGCACAGTTTAGGAGGGTTAATACTAATTAAAAAGGCTTTTAAAAATATGGAACTTGGGGCTTTTCTTCTTGCTTCTTTCACTCTCAAAATGTTCCCTAACTCTATTGTTGGCTTTAGTTTAGTTCTCTTTCCTCTTTTCAGTCAATACAAGCCAACATCTCCTTGGCTCTAAAATAGGACTTGTCTCTTGCAGTTGTTGTTTTTTTCTCAATTAAGTTTGACTAAAACTGCAATTATTTTGTCCTGGATCATGTGGATGAAGGAAGGTCTCCCATGTACGTCAATGCTGTGTAAAACATTCTATTGTGCTTTTTTTGTCTTCTTTCATGGCTCTCTGATATGACCAATCCCAAAAAAATGCTTTAGAACAAAATGAATTACAAAAAGTGAATGCATGAAATAATAACTGGGTGGACTGTTTCGCTACTAAATATATGAAATCTAAACTAAAAGAAATGGCTAGATAGTATTAACAAGCAGCTGTTCATTTAGAGGTTTGACTAGATTTTTTTCGTGAAATAAGAAAAAAAGATTTCACCACATATGAAACTGCTGCCTTGCATAATTTATGAAGCAATTTATGGACTAGTTCATGAAAAAAAAAATAACAATTCTGATTCATGAGAAGCCCTTAAATAAATTTTCTTTGCCAGTTGTGGGAATCAGCTAGGCTTCTGCCTTATTTGTGGAAAAGAAAACTCTTAATGAATGAAAGAAATGACTGGTGCACACTTTCTGGATCACAAAAACTCTTGAGTTTACTTCTAGATCTGACAAAGATGTAACTTGTTTCTTGAATGCAGTGGGCAAAATGTCTTGTATATTTAATTAAAAGCAAAGTTGCGAACATTTCAGTGATTTCCGTATAGTCTTAAAATCTATTCCTTTCAATACTGCTGTTTCCGTTGTTCAGCTCAGCAGACATCAGAGAGTGCTGGGAAGCTTTCAAAGTATTCATTAGAACAGTGGTTCTCAACCTGTGGGTCGGGACCCCATTTGGGGTCGATCGACCATTTCATGGGGGTCGCCAAGCAAGGCTGTCCGCCATTTTTTTGTCTGCCATTTTTTTGGTCCATTTTTCCCCCCTTTTCCGGCGGGTGCCTTACCTCCCTTGGGCTGGACCAGCTGGTGGTCGGCCTGCTCCGTCTCTGCCGCTTGCCAGCTACGCCTCGGCCGGCGCAGGGGGCGGAACCACGCATGCGCGGCGCTCCCGGGCAGGGAAAGTCCTCGACTTATGACCGGTTGGGTAGTCCTCGACTTACGACCGGTTTAGTCCTCGACTTATGACCGGTTTAGTCCTTGACTTACGACCGGTTTAGTCCTCGACTTACGACCGGTTGGGGTCGCGGCATTAAAAAGGTTGAGAACCACTGCATTAGAACTTGTATCATGCAGCAACTGCCTCTTTAACTTTGACCGGATTATCAACCCTGCTTCTCATTTACAAAATAATCCATTCAGTATTTCTACCTCTATTATGATTTATAATTTTGTTAGGGCATTGTTTTTTCTATTCATTTAAGAAGTTATTGGAAAAGCAATGATGCAAACTTTTAAAACTATAAGTTAAGAGAGGGATGATTTCATTAATGTGTTGAAAAAAAGAACCAGAATTAAATAATTATCTTTATTGCTACTTATTTTATTTTATTAATTTATTTTACAAAGCAGGTCACTGATCAGGGACAAAATGAAAACATAAAAATGAATAACTGCTGTCTTAAATTTAGTCATTTAATAAGTCTATTAGAGTATATGGATTTTGTTGCACATCTGCACCTAATTCAGCAACTGGGAAGATTGAATTATTTTGGAATAATTGGCAGGATAAAGTCCAACATCCAGAAAACCTCTTCACTACGTGTCTTCTGTAAAATGTCAATTTATGCAGTGGTTTCCTTGTATTCGTTGGGCAATCAGGTTAATCACAGTAATGGTCACTTCATATACTTATAGTAATAAGAATAGCATTGTATAGCATTCATTAATGTGCTGTGTTGGTAGGTCATTCTTTCACCATGTGGCCAGCAAATAGTGGTAACCATGTTTATACAATCTTGGAATTTGCAAGACATTTGTAAAGTGAATTTATCCATATAGTGTTGCACAGTGTGTTGAACTCAACACAGCTTCATTCAATCCATATTCTCTTTATGACTTGCTTTTGCAAAATAAATAAATAAATGAAATGCTACGGTGTAATTGGAACTGATCTAGTGGTGTATCTTACAGATGGAAACAGCTGTAGACATCACTGTATGAAGCACAACAACCAAAGAATACAAGCATGACTAAAATTCGTTTATAATCTTGTCAGAATGCTGTCCCAGGCAGAAGGATGCTTAGCATAATGTTGTTTGAATCTCTGCCAACTCATTCAGTTTTAAAAGTCCATTCTAGACTATTCATTAGCATAAAGGACTGCAATGCTTCTTACAAATTGGATTTCTTTCAATTCCCTTCTGTACTATCTATCGTTAGAAGTTGAAGAACCCCTAATAGTTTCCCCTCTCTCGATGAGGGGTATCGAGGCTTCCTATCCTGTACTTGGTTCTCCATCTTCGAAATACTTCCTCTAGTTTTGAACTTTAGTTCCTTAGTTAAAGAAATAACCTCTTGATAATTCATGTAGAGTAAATTACCTCCTGGAGTTATGGGGGGCTTTGTCGCTGACAGCTTTCAAACAAGTTTGACAGCTTATTTCCTGAGATAGTCTGAGGCTGCAGTTATAGTAAGAGGGGTTTTGCATAGCTTTGGATTGTGCTTCAGTTGTGTACATTCCTGTACTGGGAGGCTCTCCAGATTGGACTACTACAATGAGGTCTACGTGGGGCTGTTTTTGAAGAGCATTTGGAAGTTTCAGTTGGTGCAAAATGTTAGTGGGTTTGCGCCTCATCATGACATTACCACAGTGTCTCAGCTGCATTGACTACACATGTATTCCTAGATACAATTAAAGGTGCTTGTTGTCACCTTTAAAGCCATTCGTGGTGTGGGGCCAGGTTATTTATGAGCCCATCTCTCATTGGTTGTTTCTATTCATCCCATCTGATCTAGCAGGAGGGGCACATCCTGGGTCATGAGTGGGTTTTTTAAAAGATTTTTTTTAAATCCCACCTTTATTATTTTTATAAATAATTCAAGGCAGTGAACATATCTAACACACCTTCCTCCTCCTGTTTTCCCCACAACAACAACCTTGTGAAGTGGGTTGAGCTGAGAGTGACTGGCCCAAAGTTATCCAGCTGACTTTCATGCCTAAGGTGGGACTAGAACTCACAGTGTCCTGGTTTCTAGCCTGGTGCCTTGACCACTAAACCAAACTAGGTCCAAAGAGAGAGCTTTTTCTGTGGTGGCACTGCCCCCCCCGAATGCCATTCTTTTAGAAATCAGATTGGCTCTGCCCTATTGGCCTTTTGTAAGGCCCTAAAGAGGTGGTGCCTTTCTCAAACCCGGAGCTCCAGGTATGGGATGGAACCCACTGATTGACTATGTTGAATGTTGAAGTGTGGTTTTGTAATTTTCCCCCCAGCTGCTATGGATTTTATATAGTATTTATACTTTAAAATTATTTTTAATATTGTGAATTGCCCTCAGTCGCTATCGGAAATGAGCCACCAATAATAAAACCAACTTAATTTCATTGTGACTTACAAAACGACAATAAAAGTATTCTATTCTAAATAGATACATTCTTGCTCTGGGGAGCAGATTGGACTAGGAAACTTCTAAAGTTTTTCCGGTCCTATGATTCTATGATTATTCCTATGTAGGCATGCAAAGAACAGAGTTATGTAACATTATGCACCCAAAATATCACTGCTACAAGAATGGTACAATTCTTATGTATCAGAGGATTTCAAGAACAAGTTAAAATAAAAGTAACATAAGATATTACAAAGCTTACAGAATTTCCCCACGATTACCTCTTCATTACTTTTATAGATCATTTACTAGCACGAAGTAATTTATAATAACTAGCATTTAAAAGAAACAAATTCATCACCAAAATTGTTTAAAATCAGGATTTCATATTTAACAGGTAATTATGACAGATAAGTACGTGTGAGATTCCAAAATGAGGTTTTGTTTTTTTTTAATACCCATTTCAATTGATAGGATCACTAACTAGTAAGGTGCAGTATTATCCAGGCAGATGAATCTGTAGTCAGGTGTGTCTTGCTTCACTTGGGTTTAAATAATGGAAGATTACAAAAACCATTAGTTGATCCTGGCTAATTGCTTGCAATTATGTTGACGAGCTGAAGTGAAAAGGGTGTGATATGCCTGAATTACATTTGAGGTGTACCATCCAAGCTATATCATGCTATAAACAAGCTTTACTGGGAGAGACAACATGGAGTATTGCATGGAATATTCACAGATCAGGTGGAACCCATTAATAGCTTTTACCAAGCCTATGTTTGCCAGCCTACCAAAGACACGTGGGACGTGTACAGAGAACTAGCTCTGTTTTCATAGTTAAGAAAGACCAGTTTTCACACCTTTTAGATTTTTTTGAATGGAATTGTTTCTTTCAAGAGATCAATAGATTGAAAACCTTATCTAGGTTCAGGAGAAGTTGTACTATATTAAGTCGTTTAAAAGTGCTTCCAGGAACTTTAGGAGCAGCACTGAAGCTCTGCAGTGTGGCTGCAAAATGAAACACTGGACAATGTGGCTGCTAAGATATTGAGATTACAAGTGATGTGATGATATGTTACAATTTTAATATTTTACGCTGTGAGCTGCCAGAATTGTTTCATTATGAGATAGTCAGCAAATAAATTTAATAAATAAAACCAGATAGAAAAAAAGAAAGAAAGAAAGAAAGAAAGAAGAAAGAAAGAAAGAAAGAAAGAAAGAAAGAAAGAAAAATGGATCTCAGTGTTCCTCTTTTACCATGGGGTTCCTCGAAGGAACAAGGATTTTCTTGACACAGAAAAACATTGATTCGATCCAAGAATTGGATTCAGAACTTAGTTCTATAAAAATTAATAGCTCGAAGGAAAGATTCATGAAAGTCCCTTCAGCAATGTGAGACCATCTTATCCTCAGATGACCTCCACTCATTAGTAAGGTCTGACCTAGTCCTCTAAGGACAGTACTGTCATCTCCACCGACGACCTACTATCACTACCTTATTCTCTCTAACCTCTTTTGCAAGGAATAAAGTCAGTGAGTCAAATTTAAAGTTCATTATTTTCTCTTTGTGAACAAAATTACCTTCGAACCATGACGATACTTAATAGTGTTCTTGCCGTTCATGACAAATTATCACCATACTACAAAAAAGATGTTGAGACTTTGGAAAAAGTTCAGAGAAGGGCAAATAAGATGATCAAAGGCCTGGAGACTAAAACATATGAAGAACAGCTGCAGGACTTGGGTTTGGCTAGTCTAAAGAAAAGAAGAAATAGGGGTGACATGACAGCAGTAATCCAGTATTTGAGGGGCTGCCACAAAAAAGAGGGGGTCAAATTATTCTCCAAAGCACCAGAGGGCAGGACAAAAAACAATGGATGGAAATTGACCAAAGAGAGAAGCCACCTGGAATTAAGGAGAAATTCCTAACAGTGAGCACAATTAATCAGTGGAAGAGCTTGCCTTCAGAAGTTGTGGGCGCTCCATCACTGGAGTTTTTTAAGAAGAGACTCAACAGTCACTTGTCTGAAATGGTATAGGTTCTCCTGCTTGAGTAGGGGGCTGGACTAGAAGACCTCCAAGGTCCCTTCCAGCTCCTATTCTATTCTATTCTATTCTATTCTATTCTATTCTATTCTATTCTATTCTATTCTATTCTATTCTATCATGCTTAAAAAAAAGCACGAGATTTGCTAAAGAAAATGTTGATAGTCTGAATTACTTTCTCCTTGAATTTCTGCATGAAGTGTTTGGTTCTCCATAAGGCTGGACCTGTAGTGATTAAAATAGCCCTAGTACAGTCTTCTCTAATATCCACTGTTGCTAAATACAATTAGAAAACTAGTTATCCAATTAGAGGTCATAAAGCTAAAGTTAATTGCTAACCTGTTTATCATACTCAAGGGAGCAAGATATAAATACTATTAGAATCTGCTTAAAACTTAACAGGCACATTACTGAAAATCTATCATAAGTTTACTCATTACACTGAAACAGCTCAGGGATTTGACCCATCAACCTTTGCTGTCCCTCAGTATTAGAATGTTATTCTAAGTACATTTTCTGCAATGTAAGTTCTATTAAGATTAGGGAAGATTTTTTTTTTACACTCATATAATGTTTATTTTGGATGTTTAAATTGGCTATATGTTTTATCGGATTGCTATTTAACCATTGGTGTCTTTCATTCCTCAACAGACAAAGAGAACAAGCAAATAAAATAAATAAATAAAAACAAAACAGAAAAAGAGCTTGATTTAGAGACTGCAATAATGTGTCATCCCATTGAGGAAAAGGAACATCAAAAATTCTAATTGTAGATTGTAATGCAACCTTTTTGTTTGTGTTACAGGGAGGCCAGAAAAAAAATGAACGTTTTTACCCTTAACAGATTATCTGATGCAAGTTTGGTAGATCTTACTCTCAGGTAAGTGAATAGAAGAATGCAGCTGTATTGCAACTATAGCGCAGTAGAAACTGCTTGCACCGCTGTGCCATTATCACTGCACGTGCAGTGACATTTTGAAGTTAAAATGGCGCCAGAAAAAAATGACTACTGGTCCTCACTTAGTAGTCTTACAACTCTTGTGAGCCTTCCCACGGTCACATGTTCAAAATTCAAATGCTTGGCAACCGGCATATATTTAACAAAGTTGCAGTGTCTTGGGGGTCATGTAATTGCCGTTTGCAATATTCCCTGTGGTTCCGACAAGCAAAGTCAGGGAAAGCTGGATTCACTTAACCACATGATTTCCTTAACAACTGCATCAAATTACTTGACAGCCATGGCAAAAAGAGGTTGTACAATTGGGCATGACTCACTTAACAACTGCCTTGCTTAGCGATAGAAATCCTGGTCCCAGTTGTGGTTCAAGTCAAGGATTACTTCTATATGTGTATATGTGTGTGTGCATACACACACACACACACACACAAAACGTGACACTAGCACTTGTTGCAGTAAAAGCACTATTTTCTCGTCCTATTTTTATCCTGGGGAATATCCTTGCACGTATACAAAATCAAGGTGGCTATTATGTGGAGGGAAATGTTTAATTTTCTGTAGTGTGTTTACATGTTTTTCTGAGTTTTAGAGTGGCGGTGTTAAGGAATGGGTGCTTGAATATGCACACATTACGTCATTGTGTATAATATGTGTTTCACCTAGTGCTGTGGGAAAGTGTCTTCTGCCTTCTTTCATCCCAAATTATTCTTAAAAAATGATATGCCATCTTTCAAATGAGAATTTTCCCAGGATATGTGGCAGAAGGTTTACATAAGGTAAGGAAAGCATGCAGAGCACATGCCCCAGAAGGAGTTTACAGTAGAAGAATTAGTAATATCTTGAGCCACTGCCCAAGTAATCTCCATAGGATGTATTGAAGGATTTTTCATTTTCTTTGCAGTTTTTAGTTGGATCCCGCTCATGTTTAAAAATATAGTCTTTTTTCCTCACAATACTAGAATTGTTCCTGTTTGGTTTTCTGAGAGCTGATTTTGGCAGTTTTAACTTCACCTGAGTTTCCCTTTATGTACAGTATATGTTATTTATTTATTTACTTTTATTTTTATAAAATATTTTTATCAATATTATTTGTATAAATAACTCAAAACAGCGAATGTATCTAATGCTCCTATTTCCCTTTTTGCGTACATATTTTTCATTTGGATTTATTTATATCCACTCTCTTTTTTATAGAGGTAGTCCTTGTTTAATGATCACGTTTGCGACTGGCGTCTCAGTTGCTAAAGTGAAGTGGTCACTAAGAGAAACAGCTATCGTGCTTATGACCTTACTTCAGCTTATCTTTGCTTTGCAGACCTGCAAAGGTTGTAAATGTGACGATTGGTCACAAAATTACTTTTTTACTTCCATTGAACTGCAAATAGTTGCTAAACGAAGCAGTCACTAAATGAGGTCGATCTGCATACTATGTGTTGGAGTATCCTAGCTTTGCCTTTTGCAGATGTTTTTTTTTTCTTTTTGTGCATTCTATTAGTACTGTAGGGTGGAAGCGCACATTGTTTTCATTTCAATCTTGTCTAGGGACTATATCTCTGAGCTGCATCAGTTTGTGTTCTGGGAAGTGAGTTTGGTACCCACAATGCCTTGACTTTCCATTCATTTTTTTGATAATACTTATAGGAGTCTCTTAATATTCTGAATGTATGTATCTCTGGCACAAAGAGATTAGAATGTTTTGTTTTAAAGCAAATACTTCAATTAGATTAATGGAGGTTACTGATACTTTTATTTGGCTGGTTACTTCCAACTATTCTGTCCTGCCCAGTGCATTCATATAGCTGTTTGGAATATGGCTTCTATCATGCCCCTGTCGGAGCCTGAATCCACTGAGGAAAATGAGCTGGAGCCGATGGAGGTTGAGGGAGGGGTGTCTGTGGCTTCAGAGAAATGTGGGAAAGAGCAGGCTGAGGCAGGCCAGGGCCTTTCAGGTTTGGGACAGGATGAACATAAGAGACAGAGCTCAGGTGATGAGCAAGGGCCACCCCCTCCTGATCCTAGAGCATGGAGAGTGGAGAGAAGGAGGGAACAACACAGGCAGGCTCAACTACTCAGGAGGAGAGCGCCCCGCCCCTCTCCACAAGGCACACCTGGAGACCGAGACTTAAAGAGATGCTGTGGGCAGGGGCATTTGTTGGGAACAAATGCTGAATGCTTGGAGTTTTGGGTGCTGTTGCTGATCTTGGAAACAACTCTCTGATCTCTTGTTCTGTGTTGTGATTTCTGCTTGGAAACCTTGAAACTCTGACCATTGGACTGACTGACAAACTTGATTTGGTGTTGAAAGACCTCGGATTGAATTTTGGCTTCTCTTCTGAAACTGCTCAGGCAAGTTTGTATTTCCACAGACTCATTAGATTTTGGGTGTATGTTTCTTTCCTTGTTATCTAGGTGGCCTTGAGTAAATTACTTTTCTAATCTGGGTCATCACAGCTTCAGTATTCAGATGACCACTAGATAGAAGCCAAGAGGTGAAGATAAAAACCAACCTTTTGCTGCTGTCCAGTGGTCATCTAGGTTTTTGCAGGACACTTATGCTAATTGTAATGAAAGCAATGCAATCTTAAGTAAAGATGAGAAAAATGAAACAATTATCAACAATTTCTTAAATCTGCCCCACTCACCTGAACCAAGCTGGCAGTAAAGGTTTTTCTGTCAGTTTATGCTCAGAAACTAAGAGACCATAGCAAAATGTGAGTGCTGCACTGGTAGGCTTTATGATTTGTATGCTGGTGTTTTTTTTTTTGCACTTCTATGTGGTTTGCACCCATTTGTAGCGAATCCCAGAACTTGCTTCTCTAATCATAGAAGAACAAGCTCTGAGGTGATGCTGTATCTTATTTTTCTGGCTTTCTTGACCTAGACATATAAGGAAAGGTTGATGGAATTGGATATGTCTAGTTTAATGAAGAGAAGGATGAGGGGGGACATGATAGCAGTGTTCCAATATCTCAGGGGTTGCCACAAAGAAGAGGGAGTCAAGCTATTCTCCAAAGCACCTGCAGGCAGGACAAGAAGCAACGGGTGGAAACTAAGCAAGGAGAGAAGCAACCTAGAACTAAGGAGAAACTTCCTGACAGTTAGAACAATTAACCAGTGGAACAACCTGCCTCCAGAAGTGGTGAATGCTCCAACACTGGAAGTTTTTGAGAAGAAACTGGACAGCCATTTGTCCGAAATGGTATAGAGTTACCTGCCTGAGCAGGGGGTTGGACTTGATGACCTCCAAGGTCCCTTCAAACTTTATTATTATTATTATTATTATTATTATTATTATTATTATTATTATTATTATTATTATTATTATTATTATTATTATTATTATTATTATTATTATTATTATTATTATTATTATTATATTTGAATTGTACCTGCCATGCTGGCTCAGATGAACACCAGACACTGAAACCATTCAATCAATTGTAAAACGTAGAAATAAGTTACAGTGTTAGAAATATAACTGATGTACTTATTTATTCTGAACAAGGTTTTTTTTTTTGCTTTTAGCGTTAATCATGACGATTAATTTTTCTTGTTCTCCATCAAAGAGACCTACTAGATGTTTGCTTGACTAAATCTAGCCTGAAGACACAGGCAACAAAACAAATTCCACAAATTTATATTCCAAGATCTCAGATATTTTTTTAAATTTAGAGACTATTAGTTTTACAAAACCATTATGTTATTTCTATGTCTTATAATTAATTCTGAAAGGATTTCAAATGACTGCAGCCTGAAAGAATATTTAATAGACCCCAGGAAGAAATCTGGCATCATATCAAACTTCCGTACACATTTCCTTTTCAGATAATTGGTCAACTGACCAAAACTGGGATAAATATGGCAAAGACAATACTCTGTTAAATAATATTTTCGCAGCATCGTTACATTTTAGTCTCCTTCTCCCAGACAAAATGGTCCTCAATAACTGAAATGTCTAAGTCAATACATTTTACTTGAAATCCTGGCTATTTCATAAATAATCAGTTAATAGGCGTTCAATGCAGGAATTATTTAGAAGGATTAGCCTATTGTAAGTTATTCAGCCCAAGCAAGACACACAAAATGGTTTGGCATGCAAAAAAGAAACAAGAGGTCTGGTTCTCTTGTGTGACCAATCTAGCACTTGATAAAATAACAAGGAATGGGGAATCCTATTTAAATAATCAGCAGAGTAGAAAGATGTGATATCATAATAATATGAAATAAATAACATCCTATCTCAAGGACCCCAAGCCCTTATTAAAATTTAAATTGCTGGTTTCTGGATTGAGACGGCTTCAGTTACAGTATATTTTTCAACAATTTGCTAGATGTCAGTTTATGTTATAAACTGCTTTAGACAATGATCATGGTCAGAGATTTGATACCATGAGATGAAAAAAAAGACTGATTAATAGTAAGGGTAGTTCAACAATGAGCTAGCAAAGCATTTTCAGCATCCACAATTTCTATACTTATAAAGTAGACTTAGAATCCACTGATGAAATTCTTTGTCAAGGATTCCCATTCAGTAACAGATATTTCTTTGAAATCTCAGCAAAGTAATCTATATTTCTCTAGTAAATTATTTATTATATATATAGATCTGGTAACTAATGTGTAACCTTATACCAACTCCAGGAGATATAGATTCTCTCTCTAATGACCTGAAACTTCATTTTCAAAAAGTTCAATTGTAATGTAACTTCAAGCATAGACTGTTAAATGTTCAATGTGTGATGAGAACTGATTGTTTGTATTCATATTAAATGAAGTTGATTTAGCAATAGTTAATAAGCTGGATCTTCCTGAGCATTATGTTACATTAAGTTGCTTTTGAGAATAATAAGTATGAAATTGTAAATATTTTCTAAAAATATCAAATCTATCAAATGTTGAGAGACCTAGCATTGTTCTGAGACACTGAAGCACAGTCCCTCAAATTCAGCTTTCAAGCTAAGAATAATTTCAGGGGTAAAGATATTAAAAAAATATGGCATAATTACAATTGATAGTGGAAATGAAGTTTTTGCCTATTTACACTTTCTAGGGGAAACAAGATTGTAGGGTCAAGTTAAACTTGTTGATATTTCTTCTTAGTCGTAAGGCCAGTGGTGGGATTCAGCCAGTTCGCACCGGTTTGGTAGAACCAGCAGCTAAATTTTGGTGCATTCGGAGAATTGGCTGGCTTCCAGAAGTCCAGTCTAGGCCTGGTGGAAGTGTGTGGATGCCACTTCCGGAAGTCCATTCTAGGCCTTGGAGGCTTGGAGGAGGCTTCCCAGGCCTAGAATGGCCCACAGAAAGTGCATGGATGCCACTTCCGGAAGTCCATTCTAGGCCTCGGAGGCCCAGGCCTGCATCGAATAAGAGAACCGGTTGTTCAGGTATTTGAATTCACCACTGCATAAGGAAAGTAGTTTAAGAATTTGTATGGAAATAATGCAGCAATTACTTTAGTTGCAGTGGGACTGGCCACATTTATGTTCCATACAGAATAATAATTGCTTAGTGATCCTTCTAAGTTACAATTAGTTACAAATATCTCAAAAGATATTAACTATCTGATTTTGAAGTTACAGTTGCATCCTCCTGTGAGCACATGATCACATTTTTGATGCTTGGCAACCGTCTTAACTTTATGGCCGTTTGCAGAGTTCCACAGTCAAGTGACTGTGGTTTTTGACATTTTTTTGCCAGCTTCTGGCATTTACTTCTGGCACTTCTGGCAAAAAATGTCCATTGGGTGTAATGGATTCACTTAATGACCATTGAAAAAAATGTTTTAAAGTCAGGTTTAGTCACATGTGATCCATTTAATGATTGCAAAGACGTACGATCATAATTCTGAGCTCAATTATGTCGTAAGTCAAGGACTACCTGTGCTAAGGGAAAACAGCTTTAATAAGTATGTGTGTGTGTGTGTGTGTGTGTGTGTGTGTAAGAGAGAGGGAGAGAGAGAGGGAGAGGGAGAGGGAGAGGGAGAGAGAGAGAGACTCTGTGTGTGTGTGTGTGTTTTTGTGTGTAAGATGAATTTATTTCTGATATTCTGAAAGTAAATGAACAAAATATTTTCTGGAGCAATTTCTTATCCTGGAGCCATATTATTCTCCACAAGAAACTGTAAGTACTAACTATGAGTTAATAATGATAAAAATCTTCTTAGTTGACTAGAATTTTTTGAAAAATAATTTCATGATTTCCTATTATTTTCAACACTTATATCAGTCTTACGGTAAAAACTTGATTATGTGGATATTCCTATTATCATTACCTTTCATAAGAGGGACAGAGACCTAAACATTAAAGTTCTGTCACTCTGCTGCAGACATTCTCATCTTGGTGCCTTCCAGATGTGCTGGTACTACAACTCCAATAATTTCCAGGCAGCCTTTCATTAGCCAGCACACAAAACAATATGTCAGGTATCTTCTCAGCAAATCACTGATCTGGATTTGACAACGTGATTGGTAAAGAACAGGAAGATTTCAGTTCAATCTTTTCTACTATGGGCAATATATTCATCTTGTCACATTTGATTAACAAATACCATGGAAACTATCTGCACATTTGCTTTGTAGATATGAATTCAACTAGTGATGAAACTTAATGATTAGAGTGAAGTGGAGATGATACTTACGATTAGAACTTTGGTTTTATTTTTCAATTAAAATAACAACAAAGAGTATCTGGCCAATATCAGAGTTGCTTACCTCTGTATGCTTATTTAAAAATGAATTTGCAATATTCAAACTAAATGCTGGAAGGGTGTCAAGTCCTGGCTCTGCTAATTGACATGGGGGTCTGAAAGTGATACACATCCCTGGGAATGACTGGTGGCTTAAGGGTGCTCCTCCTGCCTCTTTAACGTTTGATCATCTTAATCTTTAATTTTGTTCTTAATTCTGTTTTTTACTCTGTTTTTTTTATTTTGGTTTTTATTGTAAAAACCATAATTTTATTGTAAACCGCCCAAAATCACTCAGTTGAGATGGGCAATAGAAATCTGATAGATAAACAAATGACTAAATAGCCTCTAGCAACATTCTCCAACTTGGTGTTGGTGGTTGCTCTCCAACAGATTTAGAGAGAACCACATTGGTGAATGGTGGCTCAGAGCGAAAGATTTGGCCTACTTATTAAAGCTGGGATAATGCTAAAACTACATTAGTACAAGTCATTCTGTGAAATTATGCACACCTGTGTGTTTTGAATGTCATATTTCTGCTTCTATTATCTGTCCCTGATATTTGAATAGAATGATTGTCAATAAAGTGAATAGATCAAATTTTATTTACCTTGGATGATACTGTAACATCTAGCCGTGTAATCTATTATGTGATGAATGCAGTCAACAGTTAACAGACCTTGGTTTAGCAGACTTTGGATACAATAGACATGTTTTTCAGAACCCACCTATACAATATTTAACAGTCTGCATAATACCTGCATCTACATGAGTATTAGCTATTTCTTTCTACAAGTGTAGCTTTCTTTCCTTCTTCTGTTCAAGGACTGGTGATCCATGCCCCATATTGTCTCAAATTCATAATGGAGGTGAATCTGTTTTTTTTCCTCCTGGGGTTGTTCCTGAGACTATTCAACATTTTAACACAAAGAATCAAAACCAGGATGAATTATCAGCAAGGAGAAGATCATGGTTTTACTTTGTGTAAATACTGATGGATTACTCAAATTTGAAAGCCAGCCATAGTGTGCAAGTCATGGTAACCAAGAAAGACATCACACACCAAATGCCAGTCATATACTGTAACTCACCGAAAGGTCCTTTTGTTGTGTCAGAACCCATTGAGCTATTTTGGGTCCAAAAGGATTAGAAGATGTTGAAGGAATGGATTTACTTGAACAAGGGAATGGTCCCCTTCTTTTGAAAATGCTCCTGTTCATCTACTCACCTAGCAGGAAAAACAGAGCATGAAAGATGAAAAATGTGTAAGCCCTTCATGACATAGGGCCTAAATACTTGAGGGACCACTTATCTACATATGTTTCCAGAGGATGTTTTCTATCTTCTGAAGTCAGCTGGAGTGGGCATGCTCTGGGTCCCATTGATTGGGCATGTCATGTTGTAGAACAGGGGTCTTCAAACTTGGCCCTGAGAAATTTTGGGAGGCTGAGAAATTTTGGGAGTTGAAGTCCACAAGTCATAAAAGGGCCAAGTTTGAAGACCCCTGTTGTAGAACTAAAGGAATACTCCTTGTTGGTGATGGCTCCTGCTGCTGCGAAGTCTCTGCCTCTGTCTCTTTGTCTCTCTGTCTCTCTGTCTCTCTGTTTCTCTGTCTTTTTGTCTCTCTGTCTCTGGAGTTTTCACACTGATTTTTGCTAATTGTTAAGAAATTGTTTCTTGTCCCAGGTTTTGTGTGAGGATGGTGGTCAACCCCCTTTGGTTTTTGTATCCTTTTGGTTTTTTTGTGTTACTGTGTTGGTCTTCCAGTCACTTATATTTCATTTTCTTTGATATATGTTGATATATGTTTTCTTTTTAATTCTCTTTTAATTGTAAGCTGCCCAGAGTACCTTGAAAATTGAAAAATTAAATTAAATTAAGTGCATCTTTTTGCCACCAAAACACAATATCAGTCATTTAGCTCATGGAACGGGAGATGACTCTTGCATGGAAAAAACTGTTCAGGAATAGATTTTTTTGGAAGAGATAGGTTGTAGGGACATGACAGCATATTCCTCAAACCTAAAAAACTTACATTTTAAAATCAGCAATCCACAATTCTGTCTACAGCAGTGGTTCTCAACCTTTTTAATGCCGCGACCCCAACTGGTCGTAAGTCGAGGACTAAACCGGTCGTAAGTCGAGGACTAAACCGGTCGTAAGTCGAGGACTAAACCGGTCGTAAGTCGAGGACTACCCAACCGGTTGTAAGTCGAGGACTTTCCCTGCCCGGGAGCGCCATGCATGCGTGGTTCCGCCCCCTGCGCCGGCCGAGGCGTAGCTGGCAAGCGGCAGAGATGGAGCAGGCCGGCCACCAGCTGGCCCAGCCCAAGGGAGGTAAGGCACCTGCCGGAAAAGGTGAAAAAAATGGCGGACAAAAAAAATGGACAAAAAAATGGCGGACAGCCTTGCTTGGCGACCCCCATGAAATGGTCGATCGACCCCAAATGGGGTCCCAACCCACAGGTTGAGAACCACTGGTCTACAGCTTGGAAAGCAGTGACAATTCTATTGTTGGCAAATCAGTGGAAAAATGTCCTTTACAAAATTGATGCAGGCCTGCAGTTCAAAGGATTTGAAGCTGGTAGCTACCACAGATCTGCAAAGAAAGCTGGTAAACTTTCTTTGCACTCCTGAAATGGTTAGAGGAGGATAGAAGTTATCCTGAATACCAGGTATGTTGGAGAGTGAGATAGCAGCAAAGGCAACGTCTGTTTGCATCACTTTAGAACTTTGTCTTGCAGTTCTCAGAGCCAGAAGAAACCTTGAAGAGAAGAAACATGCAAACTGGGTTACTTTTTCTATGACCTGCCAGAGCCCTGGAAGTTCTGTCCACTCTCTCCCACTGCTTTGTTAATGTGCCATCATCAGAAGAACATACTGTTCTTTTCCAACCACTAATACCTACTAAGAAATGGCTATTTGTCCAGAGATGGGTGCCAAATAAATTTAATAAAAAATAAAAATAAATGGCAGTGGAGAGCAAGACTTCAACCCTATCAGTTCCCTAATCATCCTCAGTAATCTGTTCTGTCTAGATGATGGCAAATAGTAGTGGAGCAAGAATACCTTGTGAATTGTGAATTGGTAGGAACAGATAGTACATGTTCTGGCTATTACCAGTAAGATTGCTTTAACATTCTCTTTCCCGGGCAGTGCGACAGGCTGGCCAGTGTGCGCACATGTGTGCCCACTTGCGGCCATGGGGTGCGAAAACACGGCTGCGCCATGGGGCACGAAAACAGGTCACCGCTGTGTTTCGGGGTGCAAAAATGGGCCACCGCTGTGACACGGGGCATGAAAACAGGATGCTGCCATGCTGCGGGATGCAAAAACAGGTGCCGCCATGCCATGGGGCATGGAAGCAGGTTGCTGTGCTGTGGAAGAATGGGGCAGGGCTAGTGAGTATCATGCAGGTGCTAGCCCCGCCCTGTTTGCATCATGCGCGTGCATGTGCGTGCGCACATGTAAAAGTCTTGTCCCTCCCTTTCCCTCTGGTCCGCCAACCAAGAAAGATTAGTGACCTCTGGTATATAAGGGGTCATTCCTGCTTGAGTTTAAGATTAGTTAGGGTTTTAATACGAATATATATTGTTGGTTTTGCCATTGCTATACATATTCTCCAGTTTTGGTCTCTAAAACCTGTATTCTTGGCAAACATACATTTTCCTCTGGTCCTAGTGACCAAACTAGATTGGATCTTGTATACATTTTTTCCGTGTTGTATCAAATTTGTCCTTGCAGCTGTCAGCATATATCTTAGTAAATTGTGACATTTTTTCATGTATGTTTTCTTAAATCATATAATAAAAATATTTATGATTTCAATTTAACCCACCACATTCAGTAAAATATGCCTTCTTTGTCGTAGCATTTCCAACGGTTGTATGATTTGTCTATCTTGGTAATCACTAACAGAGTTATATGCCATTTTATACCAATTTTTCCTCAAATTATAGCTTTGAGTAAATTTTACTGTTTTTTTTCATAGCGCTTCCCATTATTCTACAATGATTACTTCTTTAAAATTCTGCATCCATTTTAAGTTTTGCATCTTTCAATTTTTAATTCGTTCTGTCATTTTTCTCAAGGTTCCTTCTTCCTTTTTAAGAGCACTTTTTATTCTTCCAGAAATTTTCAAAGACATCAATCTGGATAAATTCTTACCTTTATAGTGCTGTGTTTTTAGTTCTGAATCTGAATGTATTATATCAGCATATTGATTAAATCAGCTATACTTGTGCTGCATATTATTTGTTTGCTTACCATATTCCTGATATAAATTTTTTAAGTGCTCAAACATTTTCTTTCTTTTTAACATAATTTTATTAAAGATGTTTAAAAAGAAAGAATACAAAGTGATATAAAGTAAAAAAAGAAAGAAAAATAAAGACATCAAAGAGAAAGCTAAAGGCAAAGAAAGGAAAAGAAAAATAGAAAGGAAAGAAACAAGACAAAAAGAAGTAGCATCCAATCTTCTTTAAATACAAGTATAAATTTGCCTCTTACTCTATGGCTACAACTAACTCTCTTCTTTCTATAATCTATCCTGTCTAGTCATCAAAACTACAAATCGTAAGTTCATTTTTTTTCTGTTTTACAAAAAACATCCAAAAGGGCTTTCCAGCCAGCAGTAAACATAGATTTTCCCCTTTCTCTGATCAAAGAAGTCAGTTTAGCCACCTCAGTAAATTCGATCCTCTTCACCAACCATTTATCCATTGTGAGTAACAGCTGAATCCTTCCATCTTCGTGCATTCAGTAATGTCACTGCGGTTATTGTGTACAAAAACAAAGTTCCAGGACTTTTTCACAACTGTTTGTTCTTCAGTCCCCAAAGAAAAACCTCTGGTCTCAATTGTATACTGTATTGATCTTTTAAAATCCTCTCAATCAGTGTATTTGAATCCCAGGATTTTGTAGCTTTTTTACATATCCACCAAATAAGATACAATGTCCCTTGTTGTTTTCATTTCCAACCTAAATCTGAAGTGCCTTTATGCATTCTAGACAATTTCTCTGATGTCATTGGTGTATCATTTTATACAAATTCTCTTAGAATTATAACATTACTTATAATGT
>NW_015387596.1:53455-84469 GCF_001527695.2 Protobothrops mucrosquamatus
AAAACCTCTAATAATTCAGTTGTCCCTATTAGCTTAATATATACCTCATCAACCCATCAATTGGCTAATTTAGTTTCAGCTCTAACATAATTCCACAAAAGAGGCATGTAGAAAGATGGGTTCCTTGTGGACATAGTGATCAGATTCAAGCACGTTCTGAATTAAATAGAATTGGATACTTAAGAAGGCTATTGGCTCTCTGTTGCCAAGCAAATCCTCTTTCGAAATGATCAGAACTAACTCTCGAGTTTCCCGAAGTTTTATGAACACTAAGGAAGGTTGGAGAATAGCAGACCCTGTGCCTGCAAATCCTCCTTTGCTTTATTCCATATATGGAAAAAGAAAGCAAGGACTTGAGTGACTAGCAAGTGTACATTCTAATCACAGGGAACAGTTTATCGGTGCTCTCAAATCACAGTGATTCGAGAAAGGAATGATGAATGAGCCTCAGATAATGCTTTGCTCAGGTCTTTGAGCTCTTTAGGAGGTCTGACTAAACTAAATGAGGAAGGGTGTGTGTAAGGAAATAGTTCAGTATTTATTCCAAATTTCTAACGTTTTTTTTTCTAAAACCATCCATTTTGTAATTTAATATAGTCACTCCTGATCTGATCCTTTTTTCTAAAAATTATCCTTTCGTGCATGATTGCTCTTAATTGTCCACACACCTACAAGTCCATGGTGTATGTATAAGTGTGATTCCCTTATAAATCTTTTATCTCCTATTCCAAGAATCCATGTTTGTGGTATCTAGTAAAAACATCGTTAAGTCTTTAGGTAATTTTTACAGTATCTGATATTTTTCATAGCTATTGCCCACCAAAAATAGGGAAGATGAAATAATGCTTTATCCTTTGCTTCCAAATCAATAAAGTTATTCCTTGTACAAATTCTGCTTTTTTAATGAACTACTACTATAACTACTACTACTATTAGCAATATTTCTCTACCAAAATTATGTAGACATTGCACAGTCCTTTAACAACACAATCTATGGAACAAAAATCTAAGAATCAAAATATTGATTCTTGAACAACAAAATCTGTGCATGCTTATTCAGAAATAGATTCCACTGAGTACAATGGGACTTATTTTCAGGTCAGTCTATATCAAATTATATAATTTTATCCAGTAAAACTATGGTTGGATATCAGTATTTTGATTTTTTTTTAAAAAATGACTACACAAATAAAGTATAGAATTAATTAAGCATCCTATCTCTTTAAAAGAGCAAATGTTTCTAATACCGGCTGGCAGCATCATTCCGGAGGAAAATAAAAGTTACAATTTTAGATTCTCGTTAGGAATCATTTCAAGAGAGAGAATAAAGTGAGCTCACTCTTTCTGTGTCACATCAGGGGGCTGATGTATCTTTGAAGAAGCAGAAACCCTATTGACTTTTGCCAAAAATAAGAGAAACTTTCACTGAGTGTTCAGTATTTTGTAGAAAGCACGCCAGCATCCCATCAGCACTGTACAGTCGTTAACCTAGTTGCAGATAATGAGCGCATTGTATTAACATTCAAAGGCTTTGAACTTCCCCTGACTGTCATGGAGGTCTCTCCTACTCATTTAGCAGAAAGGAGAACAACTCTGTTACAGTCAGATAATGCAAATCATTGGAAGCTTATGCAATCACTCACTAGGCCACTGTGCTAATATGATTTTCTCTCTTTAGCTATGTAACCAGAATCAAGGATGACCTTTTCCAGGGAAATAGAAAACCTGCAATGTGTACTCTTATTAAAGTATTCCAGTGCAATTCGTTCACAGAAACAGGAAAAAAAAAAAATCCTTGTTCAATTTGCAGGATGGACTTTTACCTTTACAGTAATTGCTGGTAATCCCAAACCAAAAATTTAGTGTTATTTTACAACACCGACTCCAGACCAGGAAATCAAAGTTATGACTGATAATTCTCACAGCTATTTACACCATGGCAGGTTCCCAGTTTGGTGCTTCTCTTCTGCCTTGTTGTGTAGGGGAGAACATTACTCCTCTCATACAACCAGCCTGCTCAGTCAGTGTTTTGCTTACCTGATAACTTCCCAAATATGGCAAAGCCCTGTTCTTGTAGTTTGATTCCAGCCCTGCAGGTAAAAACAAATTGAGGCTTTGGTGGCAATGCCTATAGGAGCTTGCTACTTTCACCTGAAGGAGAGCAGTGTTACAGTATTGTGCTGCTATTCTCTATAGCAGTGATGGCGAACCTTTTAGAGACCGAGTGCCCAAACTGCAACCCAAAACCCACGTATGCATGGTCGGGTGCCGGGTGGGCATGGCCCATTGGGTGGGCGTGGCTGCAGGGGTAACGGCAGACTGGGTGGGACTAAAAAGTTCAATCAATCAATTCCAACTTTGCGAGATCTTTTTTTTCCCGTGAGAAGTTGAAATTGACTGATTGATTGAACCTTTTTTTTTTTTTTTGCACACGGCGGCAGAGGCCTACAGTGAAAAGGTTTTATAAAACCCAGCTGAAAGCCTAGGACTGGGGCAACGGCGCACGTGCCCACAGAGAGGGCTCTGAGTGCCGCCTCTGGCACCTGTGCCATAGGTTCGCCACCACTGCTCTATAGAGAGCATATCTGAACATAGTTAGGATATATAGTTGTGCCTATTTGTCAGCATGTACCTGTCTTATGAATTTGGAATGAAACTAAGAGAGCTAGAATAAATATAGAAAATGTAGTTTGTGCAAAACAGTCACACAAACTGATTATAAACAACAAGATAGCACAGTCACCAAAATGATTCATGAAATTATTGTAAAAAGTATCATGTCCCAGTAACGAAAAAATGATGGGAATACATAGTTGAAAAAGTAATAAAAAAAATGACCAGGTCAAAATATTGTGGGATTTCCTAAGTCTTGCCTCATAATAGACCAGACTTAACTGTGGTTGAAAAGAAGAATGAGTGGATCATTGATGTGGCAATACCAGAGTATAGTAGAATAGAAGAAAAATAATTGGAGAAATCACAAAGTATCAAGGTCTGAAAATCAAAGTTGAAAGATTATGGCACAAACTGGCTGTGATGATTCCATGGTTATTGGCACACTGGGTGCCATATCAAAGAATCTTGCGGATTGAGAATATTTCCGTCTGTCAATTACAAAAGATCACACTGCTTGGATCCTCACATGTTCTGTGCCGATAAATTATGACAACCTATCAGTGCATATAAAGGCCAACATCAGCTACAGAACTGATAGCTGTGATTTCACGTTGTTGTGTATACAATAGTACTAACAACAGTACAATAACAATACAAATAATTTGTTAAAATTCTTTGCTGCTCAACTCTCAAGTTGAAGTCATTAGCGTTGTCTCCCAGAGGTCTTTCATCCCTTGCCATAACATCAGTGAGGTAGATTATGTGCATGTGTACGGATACTTTCAATAATTTGCATAAAGAATAGCTTGTTCCTAAGCATGCTTGTCCATGCAAAATATATATAACACAGAGGACTATCTCATAAGATGAAGTGGGAGTCACGTTATTAGATAGAACCCTGGGGTACATCAGTTCCTGAAGGATGGGATAAGTGAGTGAGGACCATTGAAGCTGCAGTCCACTGCTGGGAAATCTGGATTGGCATTGCTACACATGCTTACTCTCTGTGAATGTTGCTCCAGGCACTGGAGTCTCTTTTCAAAGCTGAGGAGAAGAAAGAGGAAAAGATAGCAGGGAACAGAGTTAGGGCTGGGTGGGAGAAAAAGGAGAGAAAAAGCTATACAAACACTCACAACGTAAATTAGATGCACTTTTTGTGAGCCAAGCTGGCTGGTTCTCTTTGGAATGGGAATGTTTACAGATCTACCTTTGCTAAACTGAGGAAATGATCGAAGACAAATACATATTTTTGGAAAAAGCGAGGGGGATGGGAGGGATGCAACCCAAGGTAGGAAAAGCTGAAACATTCATCTTTGTTGGTGAAATTAGAATTCATTTACTCTGAGGCAGTTGCTAATTTGAGAGTTCCTGGGAAGATGTTTTCAGAAAAATGACTGTCGTAATTGGAGGAGGTTGTCTCTATTGTAGCAGGCAGTTACAGCCTAAAGAGGAACTGGCATGGATTACTCAGTCTAACGGTTTTGGCAAAGGCTTGGTGTGTCAAGTATAGCTATATGTTTACTCCTGGCCTCTAGATGTCCATTTACAAAGCGGCCTTTCTTCTTTTTTTGGCATCCATCCAGGACAATTTTAAATGATCCTCTCCCCTCCTCCATTCTTAGCTCTGGAGCCATTATTAGAGATTGGGGTTGTCTTGAAGCTCGATCTGAGAAATGCCACAGCACAAAAATGCTCACTGACCCATAACCCTCTAAAATGGGACTAGTATCTCTATGAATGTCAGTCATTAACAGTAGAAATTAAGAAGTAAAAACGATTTCAGACTTGTCCTTTTGGGATATTTGAATTGCAACAAGGGGGAAATAGAAAAACGGTAGAATACTCAGTGAGATATCTTTTGGATTTTTGTTTTAAAGGACTGGCTTTAAAATGCTACAGTTTTCAGAATCAAAAAAATCATAGCGCTTCTATGTTTCCAGAGATAACTGATATCATTTTTGACTGATGCTGAAAACAATTCTAAGCTGCACTGCTATGGAATGAATGGAACTGTATTTAATAGAGACAAGAATAATATACTTCTATATATGAAAATATGCATTACTGTGGTAATTAATTTTAAGAATGTCTTCCCCTATAGATATAATGAGTTTAAAAGATGCTACGGAAAAGGAACAAGTTTTACTGGACAAGACAGATTGATCAGAAAGTGGATTTAAAATAATAGGACTATAACAATAATATAAAAAAATTGCTATACTGGATATACAAATTAAACCAGCTGATGTCTTAACAATTAAAAGGGATTTTGAAATAACAAACCAAAAACATAATCTGGATTTCTATACAGGATTTACAAAAGACACTAGATAAAGCTTCAAAGAATTTTGTGAGAAGGGACAAATAACAATGAGAAGAAATAACAATATTTGCAAGGATCAAAAATCAAGATTGTTAAAAATAAAAGGAATGAATATAATGTTGATTTATTCGATCAAGGTTAAAATAGATGTTGTTATCTCTTGTAATTCTTAATGGACTTTGTGGATCAAGACTGAAGTGATCAGGTTTTAAGAATTTGAAATGGGATATGGGAAAAAGAGGTCATTTATTGCATTTTAAGAGAAAGCGAGAAATGACTAAAGTCACTTATACTTGTGATGAAGGGGGAAATTGTTTCTTTATGTATTTATTTTCCTTTCCTTTACTATATTCCTATTTTTTTCTATTATCTTCTTTTCTGCACCTTCTATTTTTTCTTTTCTTTTAAGTTGGTATTAGTTTTTATCATTGTAAGTGTAATTTCCAATAAAATTACTGTTAAAAATGGGGAAAGGGCTAACGTGCTTATGACCTATTTGCAGCCTTCCCCTTGGCATCCAGATGGTTTGTGTTCAAAACAAAATACCAGACCAGACAGGATTTCTCAACCAAACTGTGTTTGTTTTGTTTTGGTTCTTTGGAAAGTGAGTCTTCTTTTATGACATGATAACTGGCACATAATATAGGACTTCTGTAAATTTAAGAACTGTGCTATTAACACATCCCAAAAGCACCTCTTCTTCACAAGAGTTAAAAATGGTGTGGCCTTCCTCTTTTCATCAGAGCATCCAAAAAAAAAAAAAAAAAAAAATTTTTTTTTTTTACAACTTGTGAGGTATGTGTTGAAAAGACTGTACTGCTTTTCCTAAAAGGTAGTAGTTTGCTCATTACAGAGCTTCACTTTTCTTTCACCTGGAGCCAAAGCAATGTACGTACATCAATTGAGTACATGCTATCTTTATATTTATGTGGTTCAAGTTATAGAACAAGAAAAACAAAGCCCCTGAGCACAAATGAATTGCACCAGAAAGACTTAAGACATTTAAAGTGACCAATTTCATAGTATGCTGCCTCACTTATCAGTGAAATTGATAAAGCCAAATTCCCAATTGGCTTTAAGATCATGGTTTGGATTGGACCTGTAGACCAGGCTCAAGATTGATTGGACAAGAAGCAACGGGTGGAAACTAACCAAAGAGAGAAGCAACCTTGAACTAAGGAGAAACTTCCTGACAGTTAGAACAATTAACCAGTGGAACAACCTGCCTCCAGAAGCAGTGAATGCGCCAACACTGGAAGTTTTTAAGAAGAAACTGGACAGCCATTTGTCTGAAATGGTATAGAGTTTCCTGCCTGAGCAGGAGGTTGGACTAGATGATCTCCGAGGTCCCTTCCAACTTTATCATCATCATTATTATTATTCCCAAGCACTACAAGTTTGTTGCCGATGTCCATTTTGGTCTCAGAGTTCCTAGTGACCTAACCCTAACCCTAAGTGAAATTTTCCCAAATAGGATTTTCCCATGTATTTTACCAAGAAACATAGATAGGGCAGTCTAGAAAAGTCAGTGCCCTCCTTACCATTCTCAAGCACTCTATATTTGTTGCCGATGTCCATTTTGCTATCTGAGTT
Organism: Protobothrops mucrosquamatus; assembly: GCF_001527695.2. NCBI lineage: Eukaryota > Metazoa > Chordata > Lepidosauria > Squamata > Viperidae > Protobothrops > Protobothrops mucrosquamatus. Next base: position 59,988 of record NW_015387596.1, read on the forward strand.
CATGGTGATCTACCCCTAACCCTAAGTGGAATTTTCCCAAATAGGATTTTCCCATGTTTTTTTTACCAGGAAACATAGATAGGAGAGTATGAAAATATCAGTGCCCTACTTTAATTCCCAAGCGTTCTGAATATGTTGCCAATGTCCATTTTGCAATACGAGTTCATGGTGACCTAACCCTAACCCTAAATGGAATTGTCCAAAACAGTATTTTCCCATGTATTTTACCAGAAAACATAGATAGGGCAGCCTAGAAAAGTCAGTGCCCTACTAACCATTATGAAGCACTCTGAGTTGTTGCCGATGTCCATTTTGCAATACGAGTTCATGGTTACCTAAGAGTAACCCTAATTGGAATTTTCCCAAATAGGATTTTCCCATGTTTTTTTACCAGGAAACATAGATAGGAGAGTATGAAAATATCAGTGCCCTACTTTAATTCCCAAGCGTTCTGAATATGTTGCCAATGTCCATTTTGCAATACGAGTTCATGGTGACCTAACCCTAACCCTAAGTGGAATTTTCCCAAACAGTATTTTCCCATGTATTTTACCAGAAAACATAGATAGGGCAGCCTAGAAAAGTCAGTGCCCTACTAACCATTATGAAGCACTCTGAGTTGTTGCCGATGTCCATTTTGCAATACGAGTTCATGGTTACCTAAGCGTAACCCTAATTGGAATTTTCCCAAATAGGATTTTCCCATGTTTTTTACCAGGAAAAATAGATAGGGCAGCCTAGAAAAGTCAGTGCCCTCCTTACCATTCTCAAGCACCCCGAATATGTTGCCGATGTCCATTTTGCAATACGAGTTCATGGTGACCTAACCCTAACCCTAAGTGGAATTTTCCCAAATAGGATTTTCCCATGTTTTTTTTACCAGGAAACATAGATAGGGCAGTCTAGAAACGTGAGTACCCTCCTAACCATTCTCAAGCACTCTGAGTTTGTTGCCGATATTCATTTTGCAATACGAGTTGATGGTGACCTAACCCTAACCTTAAGTGCAATTTTCCCAAATAGGATTTTCCCATGTTTTTTTTACCAGGAAACATAGATAGGGCAGCTTAGCAAAGTCAGTGCCCTCCTAATCATTCTGAAGCACTTTGAATATGTTACCGATGTCCATTTCGCTATGAGATTTCATAGTGACCTAACCGTAACCCTAAGTGGAATTTTCTCAAATAGGATTTTCCCATGTTTTTTTTTACCAGGAAACATAGATAGGGCAGCTTAGCAAAGTCAGTGCCCTCCTAATCATTCTGAAGCACTTTGAATATGTTACCGATGTCCATTTGCTATGAGATTTCATAGTGACCTAACCGTAACCCTAAGTGGAATTTTCCCAAATAGGATTTTCCCATGTTTTTTACCAGGAAAAATACATAGGGCATTCTAGAAAAGTCAGTGCCCTACTAACCATTCTCAAGTACTCTGAGTTTGTTGCCGATGTCCATTTTGCAATACGAGTTGATGGTGACCTAACCTTAACGCTAAGTGGAATTTTTCCAAATAGGATTTTCACATGTATTTTACCAGGAAACATAGATAGGACACTGTAGAGTAGTTAGTGTACAGGATTGGATCCCCAGTCGAGAAAGTAGAGAGACGACACCGAGGGACAGGACACAACATTACACGTCAGGGTCTTTGTTTTCTTCAAACACCTTGATTTTTTTTTTCAAGTTAGATAGTTAAAGTTGAAGAGTGCCTTTTTTTTTCTAGAAGGTTACAACCTTAACTAACTAAAAAAAAATCAAGGTGTTTGGAAAAATGTTTGTGGGACTGCATAGGGCAGAGGAGGATGTGATGGAGGACTGCGTCGGAGGTGGAAAGAAGGTGCCGCATGGGTCTGATTCGGGGCAAGAACAGGGTTTTTTTCCAAGTATCTTGTCCGGAGCCACGGAAGCAAGCCGGGTGGGGGGAGCTGCCAATGCTGCTGTTATGAGGCTTGGCACATCCCCCCCCCCGAGTGGCCATGATACCTCCCTCCCCAGCCAGCCAGCCACCATTGCCCTACCTACTCCTTGCCTGGCTGGCCGGTTGGCACAAAGCCTCACTTCTCTTCTCCTCCTCCTTGTCCTCCCCACTCAAGCGGCCACCAGTGGCTTGGGTGCCATGGATAGAGCCAAGTTAAAGAAAGTGGAGGCGCAGCAGTGGGATTGCTCTCAAACAATAAGAGCTGGTGTGCGGCTCGCTCGTGTATGCCCACCTTATTGAGAGCAATCCCGCTGCTGCACCTCCACTTTCTTCAACTTGGACGGAGCCAAGGAGCCACTGGTGGCCTCTTGAGTGGGGAGGATGAGCTTTGCTGCTGCTGCTTGGCTACGCCTGGGCTACACCCTGCCACTGCCTCCCAAACTTCGCCACTGGGGGAAGCAGCAGTGGGGTGCTCTGTGCGGGGAGGGGAAAGCAGCAGTGGCAGTGGAGCGCTCCATTGAAGGGTGGGGGGGAAGCAGTGGTGGTGGGGTGCTCTGTGCGGGGGGGAAGCAGCAACAGCAGTGGAGCACTCCATGGGGGGTATAGAGAAGAGCAACAAAGATGATTAGGGGACTGGAGGCTAAAACATATAAGGAACGGTTGCTGAAATTGGGTATGTCTAGTTTAATGAAGAGAAGGATGAGGGTGGACATGATAGCAGTGTTCCAATATCTCAGGGGCTGCCACAAAGAAGAGGGAGTCAGGCTATTCTCCAAAGTACCTGAAGCAAGACAAGAAGCAATGGATGGAAACTAATCTAAGAGAGAAGCAACCTGACAGTTAGAACAATTAATCAGTGGAACAGCCTGCCTCCAGAAGCTGTGAATGCTCCAACAGTGGAAGTTTTTAAGAAGAGACTGGACAGCCATTTGTCTGAAATGGTATAGGGTTTCCTGCCTGAGCAGGGGGTTGGACTAGAAGACCTCCAAGGTCCCTTCCAACTCTATTATTATTGTTATTGTTGTTGTTATTATTATTATTATTATTATTATTATTATTATTGTTGTTGTTGTTGTTGTTGTTATTATTATTATTATTATTATTATTATTATTATCTCAAACAGTTATATAAAGTGAAATCTCATAGAATTGAACATAGAAATATTATCTGTGGCTTTAAGGGCCAAACCAACATGGTATTAAATGCATTATTAGTGGCATTTGTGAGAAAGCTTAAGTAATTACTTAATTATGTGTCAAACAATGCTTCAATTGCGCATCAAGACTGTCCTAACTCTAGGAGGGAACTTTTATTGGACTAACATTTGTGATTTTTTTCTTCCATTGCAAGGTCAGTTTCAGAATAGGAAACTGTGGCTTAGGAGAGAAATATTAAAATACATTGGAAGAACTGTTGTCAAATGAAAAATAGAAAGTACTGAATATGCTTGATTGTAATGATCTATTAACGTCTGATGGAAGAGTGTGAAAGAAAGCAACAAGCCAGGCAAGGGAATGTACTAATATGAAGATCAAGCTCTTAGGCTAGTATTTTATAAGGCTTGGTGGAGCTAGATTGGGTCATACTGGTTAGCTGATAAGTCTCCTTGTATAGAAAAGTAAATGATGACCTTGATGTAAGACTTGTTTGTAACACTTGTCTTAGAAATATGGCTTGGAGATACAATAAGGACCTGAGTCACATGCCATGCACAATAGCTTGGAGTTGCAGAATTCCTTTTTAAAAAATTATTTAAATTATTTTTTTAATTTTTATTATTTATTTAATTATTTTAATATTTGCAACAGGTGGCATATAGTAAATCCCCATGATTAATGCTACACAACAAAGGAAGTCTGATTGCAAGGGAAAGTGGTATAGTATGGGTTGATAATCACATTGTGTCAACATAATAATGTAAGTAAAAGAACAAAGAACAAATCAAACCATGCTTATAAAAGGAATACAATTGCTACAATTTAATTAGACTTGACTAGAAATTTGGGGCAAGGAAGTATTTGAAACAAGCATTGTGAAAGTGCCACCCAGTAATATGTTGAGTACATTTGTCAAATGAGTTTGTTAGCAGATGGACATTCTGAAGGAAAATAGATTCCTACAGAAACAAAAGGCAGTTAGGGAAAAGGTGGCAAACGACTACGGCAACAAGGTCAAATTATTTGTCTTTTCAAAATTAAGGTGGACTGAAAGAGCAAATGCAAATGAGTACTGCAAAATAGCAGGATTATTGATCTGGGACAAATTGCGGGAAAGTAAATGTAAAGTGTTTGATAAAATGTCTCATAACAGCAGGATTCCACCCAATGAAGACAATCAGGACATATTAAATCATATTGGCCATTTTTACAAAAATATCTTATGGGGGAACCTTGGAAAATGATAGGATATTCACGTGGCTTTGTGGCTGGACATACTGTAGGTAAAGCATTTTTTTTTTCTCTGCCAGAGGCTGCATTTTCCTTCTTGCAAGATGAAAAGGTGTCGCTGGCATTTTTTCCACGAATGGTTGAGTATAAGATCAGTAAATAGTAGGAAAGTAATGCAAGACATACTCGTATATTATGTTGATGCAGGTCTACAACTGTTTTCTAGTTCTTGTTTTGCAGACACTGCTATGGGTAATTAGGGTGGCTTTTGATAATTCTAGCCATAATCTGTATATGTACTGTATATGTATATGTATATGTATATGTTTTAAAAAGACGATGAAGTGATCACCAGGAAGTATAAAACAATACAGTTTTAATAAATAAAACCAAGCTTTCGATGGCCTAAAACTGCCATCATCGTCAGGGTATAAACAGGATACTGGGAGAGCTTGCTTATAAGTGTAGTCATGTCTGCGCACAGCTCCTGGATCTCGTAACAGGTCCCAGCCGACCAATCCTAGCCTCATCTGCAAACTCAGTTAATCCATCCTTGCCTCCTTTACTTACATGTGTATTACCACCCTCCTCCCCCATTCCCTGTGTCCGTAGGGTGTTATATGTATATGTATATGTATATGTACATGTACATGTTCATGTATATGCACACACACACGTGTATATATGTATATACATATGTATGTATACATGAGAATAGCAAATAAAAAGGATCAGAGAATTTTGATCTGGAGTTTCTCACCCATTGCCATCTTGACCTTTTACAGTATGTGGGTAACAATAACTGAATAGAGATGGAAAGTAATGCCTTCTCTATTCTGCACCACAAAGGAAACAATTTGGTAAATGGGGATGATGTCAGGAATGTTCCCCTTCTTATCAGTTCTGTGCGCCAAACCATGCTCTATAATTGGTTGTATAGCCATGCATTGTTTCATGTATCGAGTCAAATGTTTCTCTCAGGTTCAGTCTGAGGCATCAGTTGTAATCGGAGGATTACTTGTATAGCGTGTTGTGAAAAGTGTCCCACCATATTTGGCGGAGGTAGCCCTGAAACTGTCTGAATCGTGCAGTTCCTATTAGGCAGCTCCAGACTTTGCACTATTCCTAAAACCAAGCTCAGCTTATTTCCCTGTCTGGCTCCCAACAGATGTAAGAGTTAAGGAAATCTTAACATGGGCAAGAAACTCTGGAGGAGGCTAAAGAGTCTATGCCGCTTTAACTTGCAAGAACTTAAAGATATAGAAAAGGGCAGAATAAGCCTAGTCCAAGACCCAGTTACTATACATGGCTTAGCCAATGGATTAGAACTAGGAGGCTGAAGTTAACCCTCTCCAATCAGAGCAAAAGCCTCATTTTGGGGAAAGTATGAAATATAATGCAGAATTAGGTAAAGCTTTCATCCAACCTCTGCTGTGACCAAAATATACTTGTTCCACACTTCGTAAGATTCATCACTGCCTATAAACACATCTTTGTGTATAAGCAAATGATGAGTTGACTTGGTGCACCACTTATTCAGCAAAACTCTATTTCTCTATTTTTTTCCTTTCAAAATTTCAAGTATGTATTTATTTGCTAACATTTTTTTGTTTTCATCTGTTTGTTTTTACAATTTGCATGCAGTCTTGCCTATTTCTTTTTCTTTTTTTTAAAGGACATTTGATTTTATCATGTTTCTCTCCATGGTACGGGTCTTAAGTTTGTAAAGGAATTACATTTTATTTTAATATGTCGCTTTCTATTAGAGTAAAGACATTTCTCCTTTTCATCTTATTTAGGGAACTCCCATCTCTTGCAGTATTCAAATCATACTGGAATGCCCCCAATCTACTTTAGTAATTACTTCTCAAAGGAAATGTTATTATGAAGTTTGATTAATTCTACTATATATAGTTTTCTGGTGACCATTTTAATAACAATTCCTTGATTAAATCATTAGAAAGGTTCATGCTATTTTGTTTTGGTAGCTTCAGAATAAAGAGACACTGTGACACATACTGTATTTCATTATACTTCCACTCCCTGATAATTTTAGATTTACAAGTTTTCTATTATAGTATTATTGCTCATTCCTGAACATGCATATGTTTAAACCTGAACATGCATACGTTTAAACCTGTTTCTTGACATGTTGTCATTTAGAAATGTATTTTTGTTTTGAGATTTGATCATGTTAAGAAACCAAGCAGGTGGAGATAGAGAATTTAACCGTTTCTTTCCTATTGTGATCTTAATCTAGTATTAGGATCTAGCAAATCTAGTATTTTCACTGGGAAAAAAAAGCTATCCACTGGCATCAAAGAGACATTTGCTCCATTGCTAATTGTTGATTTGGAACAACAACATTTGTCAGGAGCAAAGCAAGGAGAAAAATGGACCTGCTACAATTTCAGTAATTATCTCTTCCTGCATTGTTTTTTAAGCAATTGTAAATACATACCAATCATTAATACAATGCCTAGCTTGGTTCCTTTTTTAAAAATATAATGTTACTGAATAAAGTTCAGTAACAATATACAAAGATTAGAAAAGAAGCAAAGAAAATAAGAAAGAATAGCGAATAGGTAAGCAAAAATAGAAAAAGCAAAGAAAAGGTTATAAATCTTGATTTTTAAAAATTGTTTGTAGCATTATATGTATTTGAACCCAGAGATGTATGACTTTTTTTACAAATCCACCACATATGGTAAAATGACTATGTTGTCCACATTTCCAACATAAATTTAAATACTTTTTATTCATTCTAGACAATGGGTCATCATTTTATAAAAAAATCTGTATGTACCAGTGGGAAAATAAGTGATCAAAAGGATTGAAATTTATATGTTTTATGTTATAAAAAATATAAATTTCAATCCTTTTGATCACTTATTTTCCCACTGTTCCATCAGTATATTGTTAGCCCATTTTATCATACAATCTTTCACTTATTCTTCTTCCATTTGAAATTTCAATAAAAGTTTATACATTTTAGCAATTACATGCTCATCATCAGCCTCACATTCTGTCTTCTGCTATTCAATTCCAAATGTCTTATTTTCTACTTTAAATCTTTCTCTTAACTGTGCATATGAAAATCATTGAAAACTAAATTATTCTGCAGCCAACTGCTGTTTTGATTTCATCTTATATCCTTCATGCTCCTGTTTTAAAAACTCTAGAATGTATTAACACTAAATAAGTTAACCATTTTTCTTTATCTTGTTGTTGTTGTTAATTGCGAAGTCATGTCCGACCCATCGCGACCCCATGGACAACGTTCTTCCAGGTCTTCCTGTCCTCTACCATCTTCTGGAGTCCATTTAAGTTCACGCCTACTGCTTCAGTGACTCCATCCAGCCACGTCATTCTCTGTCGTCCCCTTCTTCTATTGCCCTCAATCTTTCCCAGCATTAGGCCCTTCTCCAGTGAGTCCTTCCTTCTCATTAGGTGGCCAAAGTATTTGAGTTTCAACTTCAGGATCTGGCCTTCTAAAGAGCAGTCGGGGTTGATCTCTTCTAGGACTGACTGGTTTGAATGCCTTGCAGTCCAGGGGACTCGCAGGAGTCTTCTCCAGCACCATAGTTCAAAGGCCTCAATTCTTTTGCACTCAGCCTTTCTTATGGTCCAACTTTCACAGCCATACATTGCAACTGGGAAAACCATGGCCTTGACTATATGCACTTTTGTTGGCAGGGTGATGTCTCTGCTTTTTAGTATGCTGTCTAGATTTGCCATAGCTTTCTTCCCCAGGAGCAAGCGTCTTTTAATTTCTTGGCTGCAGTCCCCATCTGAGGTGATCTTGGAGCCCAGGAAAATAAAACCTGTCACTACCTCCATTTCTTCCCCATCTATTTGCCAAGAATTGAGAGGGCCGGATGCGATGATTTTGGTTTTCTTAATGTTGAATTTCAAGCCAACTTTTGCACTTTCCTTCTTCACCCGCATCAAGAGACTCTTTAGTTCCTCTTCACTTTCTGCCATTAGAGTGGTATCATCTGCATATCTTAGGTTGTTGATATTTCTCCCAGCAATCTTAATTCCAACTTTCTTTATCTACTGTTTGTTTTTTTTATAAAATGCTTCTTGTGCTGAAATCCATAAATACATTTTTGGGCACAGTCTGAGTTGAATGTCTTTTCCATACTCTCAGCATGGCACTTATGTTACAATAATTCTTAAAATCTACATTAACCTTAACTTTATTATAATAATAGGAAACCATGCCATCCAAATCTTGGACTGTGTATTTCTATTTCTATTTTTTTTTATTTCTCAGCAAAGCTTACTTTTTCATCCAGATTAAGTAGCAGGCTGCAAAATACAATTTCAAATTAGACAACCCCGGTTTTCCTCATTCCTTCTTTCCCCTTGTTATACAAACTTAAATATCTCTTTCTACCATTGTTTACATGGTGCAAAGTTGTCATAATACATATTGTTTGAAACAAAAACATCATTCTTTGCAAAACATTCATTTTTATCACATACATTCTTCCCAACGATGACAATTGTAGCCTCTCCGATTTTAATATGATCTTAATTTTATTCCATATCTTAATTAATCTGATATAACATATAGTTAATGTTAGTCATAGTGATACCCAAGTATTTCACTTTTCCCCTCAGTCTTAAATCTATTTTCCCCATCAATTCCATTTGTTTTTGCATTTTCATATTCTTTGTTAAAATCTCCATCTTTTGTTTATTAATTTTAAAATAGCTAGCACCCTAGTGTCTAGCTTGGTTCCCAGTAAAGTTGTTGTTGGACAATATTCAAGTCTAAGTAGTATATGATGTTTGCAAGGCTTGTGAAACCATAGATTGGATTCTACTAGCAGACTTCTGATGATTTATAATAGAATGGCACAGGTTTATTCTTCTTAATTGGCTAACATAGCAAGAATTATCCTGCCTTCCCAATTTTAATTGAACATTAAATATTTTGTGACTTTTCAAATGAGCTTGGACTGAGCATGTCCAGACCTTTCTGCAGCTGGTTCTGATTGGTGGATTTCATATTTCTAAATAACGATACTGTAGGCTTGAATGTTCCAATTATACTTAGTGCCCTTAGTTTCCTAGATCTGACAATAGTGCACCACACTGAATTTTATTTTATAAAATCTGCCTGCCTGGCAAATGTTACAATCCATCTATATTCAGTGCAAGCACTTCATATTTCAAAACTCTTCCTTCTTACTCCCATTATCAAGCGGTGGCAAAATGGTTAGCTTGAATGAGCTAATCCAGATGGTCTGAACACCACTATTGAATTCTTATCGAATTTCTGGGACCAGACACGGAATAAAGATGAAAGTCTTGGATGTACAGTAATCTGATGAAAATTGAGGCTGCATTTACAAGACATTGTCACAGAAATTTCAACCAGTATAACAATAAAATTTCTCAAACTTTCCTTCCTGAAAATTCTTGGAATGAAAATTAAGATATCTATATAATTGGCTAGCTGGCATGCTGGGCTGGAATGCAACAGATCTTTGTTTTATGTAGACAAGATTGTATGCTTGGCATTCTTTGCCAAGCAGGATTTTAGCGAGCCAACCTTCAAAAAAGAAGTCACCTCCAAATAACAGAGAGATGTTAATGAGAACTGTGGACCAGGTAGAGCTCTGTGATGACCTCTTTTCTGTATTCTTTGCCAAATCCATTTCCTTATAGCCAGTCTTAGGACCCAGAATCTTATACAGTTCCCAAATCTCTTTTTACAGCTCTTTGAATTCCTGTAATTACAACTGATCCCCATTCTTTGGTCAACATGATCTTCTCATATTCATCCAAACCTTCGTCACCTCCCATTTGGACTATTGTAATATCCTCTACTTGGGCTGTCCTTGAAAAGTATTCAGAAGCTTCAGTTAGTTCAAAATGTAGCGGCCTATACAATTGAGCCACTTCTTTTGTGGGAGCTTCATTGGCTACCTACCAATTTGCTTTCAAGTGCAATTCAGAGTGTTGATTTAAAGCCCTACATGGTTTGGGGCCAGGTTATTTGAAGGACCTTTTCTCTACAGTTACATCTATCCAGCCCATCAAAATGAGAAGGCAGGTCATCTTATGGGTCCCATGTGTTAGAGAAGTACATCTAGTGAGACAAAAAAAGGGACTTCTTTGGGGTGGCTCCCTCCCTATGGAATATCATTGCTCTGGACATAAGATTGACCCTCACACTGATACTGTTTTGGAAGGCTCTTAAGAAGTATTTCTGTCAGTGGGGCTGGGGACCCCAACTGATATGGAGCTAATCTGGTGACTGATTTGATTGTATTTGCTACTGTCATTGTGTGTGTGTGTGTGTGTGTTTAGTGGTTTTATATTGTGGATTTTTAATATTGTGCACCACATGGATTTACTGTGTGTGAGTTGGGCAGCCATATAAAGTTGTTGACTAAATAAATAAAAAGTTGTTCCACCTTTTTAAGATGGGAATTTTAATCAAGGCTAAAGCAAGTGCTCAAAATAGACTCAGTCCTGTTAATAATAACCCTCTAACAAAATTTCTCTCTCAAACACTGGAGAAATCAGAACGTCACTGCCTATGTATGCAACACTTTGTAGCATCACCCATGCCCGTGGTCCTTGAGCTCCCAGAAGAAGAGTTCACCTCTTTTAGTTGTTCCTTTGAATGTTTTCAATGAAAGGAACTCAGTATGTGTATGCGAACATGGCAATATTACCTATTATTCCTATAGTTGTGCTTCTTAGATATCCATGTAATTGGTGTACAAGTCTGTAAGAAGGAATCCTAAATGTAAGCAGCCACTCACATGTTCTCTCTACATAACTGGGTCTCTTAGTGGTGCAGAAGTCCAATCACATATCAAGGATATATGGCTGGTGGCTTTAGAAAAACCAATATAAATTTATACCAGAATGGCGAAGAACCTGGCCGAAGCTGATATAAATTAAACAATACAACAATTGAACAAATAAATGTAGATACAGTAGATGGAAGGCCCAGAATGACGGTATTTCAAGCCTGCTGAAGTGTCACAGCATGATGATAAGAAGTAACTTCCCAAGTATTGTTAGTTAAGTAATATGCATACCATATATATATTGATGGGTAAAGGCTAGCTATTATTTTCCTTGGAAAAACTAAAGATACTAGAAAGCTCCTCTTTCATTCTTCATTAACTATCTGTCTCTGTTCTTATGACCAACATTAATTTTATTTGGCTATGTGGACAATTGCCACCTCTAAGTGTGTTCTTTCTCTGCCCTCTCTGCCTAACATTCTGCCTGTACTTTAAATAGTGTCATATTGCTAAGCCAATAGATGAACATAAAGAAACAGAAACCTGTGACTACATAAGATTTACATACTTAATAACCGTATACTAGCTTGTAAGATAAGATCTTAATAAATCTGTGGAATTGTATACTATTCTGTTGTAGCTTATTTGTGATGGAGTGATGCCACTGGGCTTGCTTTCATATTTCAAGGTCAACATCTGATTTTTATCAGACTGGTGCTAATGTCCGAGACTGCCACAGGATATTAAGACAACCAGAGAAAATGAAACTACTTGCCTTATATACTTGTCTGAAATATCTGTGAAATATGTGATCACTTTTCATTTCTATTCTGGATACTGAGGTTCTCTTTGAAAAGGATCTATGTTGCTTAGGTACACTAAGATGGCAACCTGTGATCTTCCAGATGTTGTCTATAATACCACACTACTGTTTGGGGCTGTTTGGGGGAATGATTTTCTGCAATTTTTGAAGTGTTGCCACTTGCTGACTTCTGGCTCATTAGCTGGATTTGCAAGAAGATATTTTTTTCTTGCCATGAGCTTGCCATATATAGTTCATACTAATTTACACAAGGAAATGAAGACATTTCTGGATCACATCTATGTAGATGTGGGCAACAGAGAGGTTTGGGCCATTTATGGAAGTGGTCATCCTCGGATCAGATTGTTGTATTGGGACAAGAAAGTACGGTAAATCTAGAAAAAAAAATATCCAGTCCTGCTTAATTTTCCTTGAAATCAATTGCATTTCACACTCAAAAAATTTATCAATCCTCCAGTAGAATAAATAATTACAAGAGACAAGTCTATTAAATGTAGTGGAACTTACTCCTAGGTAAGCATGCATAGGATTGCACTTTAAGTCCATTTGATCCGATATATCTTTTTTTCAAGCCTTTATTTTAAAAGAAAAAAGGGTAGAATATAGGGCTTTTACATATTAAAATACACCAACCCCAATGTTTTTGCCAGAGTGTGAAAATATTAATGGCCTCTAATAAGAAATCCTTTTTCCAAGAAAGTTCAGACTGAAAAAGAATATATTTCTTTTCTCTCCCTTTCACCAGCAATAGTTGAATGAGAGGTGCATTTTAGTACTTCTTTAACTCTCTGACATTGTGAGTAGTGATGGTAGCAATGATAAGGATAGGTGGAGAGGTTTCTCTTTTTTCCCTCATGAAACACATCCTGAAAAGTATTTTTTTTTTCATTATTCACCAATAATGGGAAGAAGGAGAAAGGACATGCGGATGAAAAAAGCATTCTGTACAGCAAGCCCAAAAACATCTAGCAATGAAAATTCAAAATAGAATCTCTGTGATTTTTCTTTTGTTTGTTTTCCTGGTGTGAAAAGTTCCACAGACAATTAACTTCAAATGCAGAGCTACATCAGCCTCCTCTTCAAAGCCACACTGTAAACACTTTAGAGCTGTATTCTTTTTGTCCTTAACCTTTCTTTCTTTTTTCTTTTTAAAAGGAAATTTGACTGTAAACACAACACAATTATTATTAAGTTTCAATACATGCAAAAGTCCTACATCTTTCTTCTTTGAAAGAATGGTTTAAGGCTTTTTAGCAGGAATACTTGAGAAATATTTGGAGGGCAATATTAATAGAGGAGACAAAATTACAATCCTACTGTATATTAACATATGAAGGGGGTGTAGGACTGCAGTATATTCATTTCTTTTATATAAATCTAAAGTACTGTAAGTGATCCAATATTAATTAAACATACTATAATTTCTCTAATTCAGTGGATATCCAGTCTCTCTACTACCTCAAATCAGCATTATATACATCTTGGTAAATGTTGTATGATTACAATTTCTCCTGTTTCTAATAAATTAGCCTAACTTGTATATATTTATTTGTTATATTTGTTGTTCTAACTTTTCTTTTAAGGACTCAAGGTGGACTACATATGACTTCTTCCTTTATTTTTATTTTTATCTTGACATTAGGTAAATTTATTGTACCTTGTAGTTAAATTGAACCGAGGCAGCAACTGGCCCAAACTCAACCTTCCATCCTTCTGAGGTCGGTAAAATGAGGACCCATATGGGGCAATATGCTGACTCTGTAAACCACTTAGAGAGGGCTGTAAAGCACTGTGAACCAGTATATAAGTCTAAGTGCTATTGCTAAGTGCTATTTTGGGGGATCTATTGTAATTTCGAACAATCACTAAGTGACTAGTCATAAGTCAAGGACTACCTTTAAATATATACCGTGTTTCCCCAAAAATAAGACTCGGTCTTATATATTTTTTGCCTCCAAAAGAGGCAGTAGGTCTTACTTTCGGAGAATGTCTTCCCCCCCCCCCGAAACCTGCCTTGCCTTGTGGCGGTGACAGCACTGCCAGCCCCATCCAGCAGGAACCTGTGCGGCCTCTGGCCCACTTTTGTGGCTGCTCGTGGGTGCTTGTGGCAGGAGGTCATGTAGCCCGCCGCACCGTGCCACCACCATGAGGCAAGGCAGATAGGGTGGATCTGCCCCAAGCACCCCATAAGCACCCAATCACTTTTCACCCACAGGGAGACAGGAAACTTCATCTGCTTGCAAAAGGGGGGTTTTGGAAACTGAGGGATTTCCTTGGTTTCCAACCATCCCATTTGCAAGCAGATGAAGGTTCCATTCTCTCTCTGAGTGAAAAGCGTTTGGGTACCTATGGGGTGCCTAAACACTTTTTGCCTGGACAGAGAAATGATGGAGACTGGAAGCTTCATCTGCTTGCAAATGGGGCACTTGGAAATGGAGCAAATCCCTCAGTTTCCAACTGCCCCATTTGCAAGCAGACAAAGCTTCTAGTCTGCCTCTAGATGAAAAGCATGTGGCACATCCGGATAATCTGTCTCCCCCCCTGACCTTATCCAGCAGGCTACGGCTGCACCAGACACCATCCTCCCCCGCAGGCTCACCACCACTTGTGCTGGCCACGCCTACCTCCCGAGCTTATTTTTGGGATAAGGCCTATTTTAGGCTCACCCCAAAAAATCAGGCTAGGGCTTATTTTTGGTTTGGGTCTTATTTTAGGGGAAACACGGTATCATTCACATAACACATATTCACACATTCCTGTATATTTCCAGTGGTATCTAATGACTGAAACCATTCCTTCCTATGTGCTGAATTTGTATTCTGAATTTTTTTCCCTGTTGCCAGGCTGGCTGATCCTGGAAAGAGCTTTCCCAGGATCACTGAGGTAAACAGCAATAAGAAACAGAAGGATTGTTCAATATAATTGGGAAGGAAGACAATTGGGAACAATCAAACTTCTGCTTCTACTGTCTTCATTGAAGAACAGACTGTCAGGCCTTTTCTTGGTCAGTATGGTCTAGGGCAGGAGTCCATCAACCTGGCCGTGGCCTGCTGGCCGCGGGGTGCAAAAAAGGGATGCTGTGCTGCGGGATGCGAAAATGGGATGCCATCGTACCTCGGGGCACAAAAACGGGACGCTGCTGCACCGCAGGACGTGAAAATAAGACACTGCACTGCAGGGCACGAAAATGGGATTCTGCACCTCGGAGCACAAAAACAGGGTACCATGCCATGCAAGAATGGGGCAGGGCTAGCGAGTATCATGTGGGTGCTAGTGCTGCCTCGTTTGCATCACACATATGCTTGCGGCCTCATTCGTGTGTGCACATATGCACATAAAATACTACCCCCTCCCTTTCCCTCTGGTCCGCCAACCAAGAAAGGCTGGTGACCTCTGGTTTGTGGTTAAGGCACCAGGCTAGAAACTTGAGGACCGTGAGTTCTAATTCTTCCTTAGCCTTGAAAACCAGCTGGGTGACCTTCAACCAGTTACTCTCTCTTAGCCCAACCCACCTCAGAGGATTGTTGTTGTTGAGGGGAAAATAGGAGGAGGAAGGAGTATTAGATACGTTTTCTTCTTTGAGTTGGTTATAAAAAATAATAAAGGCGGGATATAAATAAAATAATAAATAAAAAAATAAAAAATATGGAAGAGTGCTTGGAAGATGTTTAATGGCTGCATGGAGTTCTTGGGCCAGAAATTGCACAAATAAGTGATGCCTAAGATAATAGACTAAATAAACACCACTTTAGCTGGAGCATGGCCAAAATTATTTCTTTTTAAAAACCATGATAAAAACATAGAGTTTAAAAATGTGTTGGATTTACTGTAAGGCCTCCTAAGAGACAACTTTCTCACTTTTCAAAATAGAAAGCAGAAAATAGATATTTTTATTATTATTTAAGTGTGCTTGCCAAATGATAAAAGTCTTCTGTTTGTCTGCCTTTTAGTTTTCACCTTTCTGAACTGCTGTCATGTGTCTGTAAATTTCTTTGCACCATAAACATAATGTGTAAGTGAAAAATCAAGTGTTAAGACAAGCCAAAGTCAGGAAACTGTGTTGCATCCCACACTAACTCCCTCCCACAAATGCCACCTATATAATTGACACCGGATGGATTTAACTTTACTGAGAAAAGTGAAGAATTTTGAGACAAAGGCATAAAATTTAAACTACTGAAAATACCATAGTCACGGCTTTTTTAACATTGAAAAAATAAATCCTGATAGAGATAGAATTAGTGTTTTTTCATAAAACAAAGTCTAGAATATCTTATCTGATTCAGTTATTTCAGCTACTAACTTTCATAGTTTTAATTCCAACTTCT
This sequence comes from Protobothrops mucrosquamatus, assembly GCF_001527695.2. Lineage (NCBI taxonomy): Eukaryota > Metazoa > Chordata > Lepidosauria > Squamata > Viperidae > Protobothrops > Protobothrops mucrosquamatus. The sequence continues at coordinate 76,226 of NW_015387596.1, forward strand.
ATGGACCTCATGCCATATTGAAGAGGTTCCTAAGGGGGCATTTGTAAATGCACTAATGTGCCTATCATCCCTGTCACATTTTCGTTTTTTCGTTCAAATTTGTAATTTTTGTTTGACGAATAAATAAATAAACAAATAATACATAATGTTCTGTTATATCATGAAAAACTAAAAAGCATATCTGTCCTACTGAGAATATGCAATTATGAGCACTCTACAGGATCCAAAGTCACCATAATTACAAAAGTGATATACAAATGTACATCTCCTTTGAGCCAAACTTAAGTCCTGATTACTATATGGAGATAGTCTTGTAATTTTCTTAGCAACAATATAGAATTGCTTTCTTCTAGGGTGTTTTTAATTTCCTTACTTAGCCTATATATTAATTCTAGGATTCCTTGGTAGTTCCCCATTCAAGAAGTATCAAGACCAGGCTTTTCTCAATATTAAAAATTATGCCAAGCTTATTAGAAGCAAAACACTTCATTTCAGACTTTGGAAAATTGATGGAAAATTACATTGTGATTTTTTTAACAATTCTCCTCCCTCCATTTTTATGGCACATATATGTGGGTTTCTGGAGGCTGGGTGGTATGATATGGGAATTTTAAATGCTACATTGCTCATCTCTGACTTAGTGTAAATCCCAACTCATTTGATGTGTCTTTAAGAAGTGAACACTCTTTGTAAGATATAAACCTTCATTCTGTATTAACTCTTGAGTCATGTGTAAGCAGTTTAACTTTGTGCCAAAACCTGATTTAAAACATTTGTTAGCCCGTGGGAGAATTTGAACATGGCAACAACTTGCTATTTGTATTTTGAACTAAATAAATGAACCTGCCCCATCTTTCCTATTCTGCTATATAAACTGGAAAAAGAGATGCAAAGAAGATGATAGTTAACAAACTTATCAAGGAATGTAACATTTGGCACCAATTGCAGAAAGACTGTGTAATGGCCTTAAAAATACAGAAAGCTATTTGGATTTTTTAATTCTAGCAACTATTGGTAAAGGAAACCATTGCTACACCATTAATAATAAGAACACAAATGTATTTGGTGGTTACTGTAAACAAATCATTGACCCTGTGTGCCAACATGGCCTGTACTGCACCCAATTTGCTACTGTTAGACATTCCACCATAAAAATTAAATGAGAAATTTTGAGGGCTGTTGAGCACTGTATATTTTCACCATCAATAAGCATGCTGTTATTTAGAACAGGGGTTTCTGTAATTGCGATATGCTGGGAAAATAGACAACATCCAGTAGTTATTAAGTCCCTCACATTTCAGTTTCTGAATGGGGGTGTCCTGAGCAGAGTGTTTAGGCCACAAGAGGCTCTGAATGATACTTGCAGCTCCCCCATTCTGGGACCATATTTGCAAATCAAGGTTGCCTCCTTTGTAAGGAACTCCATGAGAGAAAGATAGCCCACATTTCCCAATAGATAGCAATGTTATTTAGTAGACTGTCTGTCAAGTGAGATAAAAGAGAAGTTTTGATAAGATATCCTAAACCAGTGTTTCTCAACCTCAGCCATTTTAAGATGTGTGGATTTCAACTCCCAGAATTCCCCAGCCAGAAAGATTCTTTTTATTGGAGATGAAGATGATCACCTATCCAATTGCAGTCCACTGCATCATTAATTTAGGATAAACAAGTCTGCAATATTTTACAATTTTTATGGGATCTACACATTCTCTGAGAGAGAAGTTCCCTGAGGATGGTCTCCAGTATGAGTCCAAAAACTCAGAAGATTAAATTTCTGGTCCCAATGACCAATCTAGATTTGATTATACAATGAGTCTTAGTTTTGAGTAAATGTATAGCAGGGGTCTTCGAACTTGGCCCTTTTATGACTAGTGGACTTCAACTTCCAGAATTCCTCAGCCAGCGTACCAAGTTTGAAGACCCCTGATTTATAGGGTAATTCCATTGGAAAAATAATTCTAGGAATTTTATTATACTATTCTAGTACTTGTGGCTTTGAAAACTATCTTTGTTTTTGCATTTTTCGTTCTGAATATATTTTTAAGTAGTTTATGTCATAGGAGAATATAAAACAACATGTTTTGGGATGTCTGGCAACTTAGATATAGGTTACCTAAATAAGGAAATGACAATAATAATTTCATATGTGAATACAGAAAAATACTTTTAAAGGACAAGTTTTTATCTTTATACTGGCTTTCTTTCTCAGTTTGAGGAAAAGGTGAAAATAAAGATGAACTTATTTATGTAAAGCAAGTGATAAAAAGATCAAAAATAAATTCTTGTCAAAGTTAAAGAAACTTTGCTTAACAAAGGAGCACAGATGTAGAAAGAGCAATAAGAGATTAAGTTGGTCTTTGTGGATTGAGACAGTCAGTATTCCCTGTCTATCCTAGGGATGTTTGAATCACTGTTTGATCTGAGCAGGAAACAAAAATAACTTTCCTTTTCCTTTTAATTCAGATATGTAGTTTCCTGCAATGAGGACAATGAGCTTTTCCACAATATTTTGCCTGTATCTGATTCTGATTAGCTATGGTGGTCAGTAAACTTAAAGACATTTATACATTAAACTTACACTAATCTCAGGCTCTTTTCAGCTATGGAATGTTCTTTTGGGATTTCTTGTCTTCTCAGTTGCCATTCAGTCCTTTTTTTCCAGTCCTTTGTTTCTATAGAATCCAATGAGACTGAAGGGGTTCAGGCCTTTGGGGTCCATAGACATGCTCTTTCTACTTTGTTACCACTGGGGAACTTCAAGTTTTTTATTTGCTGCAGTCCATGTAGTACAGAGAAGTATCTCAGGTTACTTCAGATGTTCAGACAAAGCTCAGCAGCAGATATTTCTTTCACCTCACTGCACTCTTTTCTGACCTGTCCTTTACATCCATTTGAGATGGAAAGATGGATACAATTTGGTCACCTGAAATTTGACTAAAGATCAGAAAGACTGAGATAAGGTTCACTGTACAATCACTTAAATATGAGCCAGCAGTGTGCTGCAGCCACCAAAAAAGCCAATATAATCCTAGACTACATTAATAGAGAGATAGAATCAAGATCATGAAGTGTTAGTACTACTTTATAATGCCTTGGTAAGACCACAGTTGGAATATTGCATCCAGTTTTGATTGTCACAATATGGAAAAGATGTTGAGAATCTGGAAAGAGTGTAAAGAAGACCAACAAAGATGATTAGGGGCTAGAGGCTAAAACATATGAAGAATTGGGTATATCAAGTCTAGTGAAAAGAAGGACCAGGGGTCACATGATAGCAGTGTCCCAATATTTAAGGGATTGCCACAAAGAAGAGGGAGTCAATCTATTCTTTGAAGCACCTGAAGGCAGGACAAGAAGCAATGTATGGAAATTAATCAAGGAGAGAACCAACCTAGAACTAAGGAGAAGTTTCCTGACAGTGAGAACAACTAACCAGTGGAACATCTTGCTTTCAGAAGTTGTGGATGGTCACCACACATCGGAGGTTTTCAAGAAGAGATTGGACAGCCATTTGTCCAAAATGGTATAGTGTTTCCTGCTTGTGCAAAGGGTTGGACTAGAAGACCTCCAAGGTTCCTTCCAACTCCATTATTCTGATTCTGAATCCTCATTTTGGCAGAGTGTTTTTGAGGAAGGTCATGAACTGCAATGGTGAGGCAATTTATGCAGGGTCACATCACACATATGGATAAAGATGGGAGGAGTTACATGGTTTGCTCCCCTCCTCAAATTTATATTAAATATATTTTATGTCTTACAGTATTGTCTTGTGTGTGTGTTGCTTCAAAACAGCAGAAAACCAGAGTGCTGATATTTGGCATTTTTTATAATTATATTTTTTGTTACTTTTGGATTCTGCTTTGGTGTCTTGTTTATTTTGTCATTATATTTTTAGGGTTTCCACTTGCAACTGAGGCAGCCTATACATTTGATTATTGATTGATAAAATTGGGTTGTGACCCCAGAAGAACTGCTGGGGTCTTAAAAATGACTTAGGGTGGATGTATGTGGCTACAAGTTGCCAATTCTTAGATCATTTGCAATTCTGAAAAAAACCTTTTGGCATGTTTGGGTCTCATTGAGTGAAGAGGAATTGTCTTGGGCTGCATATAAAGTATACAATATAGTTAATGTATATAATGTATATACACTTCCTTTAAAAAAACATTTTATTACAATCTTGTGGGGGGGGTTGCATTACTAGCTGCCCAGGGCCACATGTAGCCCACATGGCAATTGGCTGGGCACACCTGGCCTATAGCTTCCTATTTAAGTTAGTCCCTTGTCTGGGAGCAGCTGACATTTGTCTTCATCTTTCAGAAATCAAGATAAATGAAATTATTTATTTTTGCCCATATAACAGTCCCCTCCCCCCAAAACAAATCTTGGCCTGAGGAGGAAACAGTGTGCCAGATGGTGAATGGTACCTTTTTATATATTAGATCTTAATAATTCTTGAAAACTTAAACTTGCAAATTAACAAATCAAGGTCTAATAATGTAGATTATGGAAACTTTCTGCCAGTTTATATGTTCAAAACAGTACACAGAATGTAGCAACCCTATGTTTCCATCTGCACATATATGCCTACACACCTACATATCTACCTCAATTTTATATTAAGACCACAACTTGGTGTGTACCATATATGGCATCATAAATCTCAGTCAATAAAAGAAAGTTTGTTTAAGGGCAGACCTAGTCCAGGGGTAGGCAACCTTGGCTCTTTTATGACTCGTGGACGTCAACTCCCAGAATTCCTGAGCCAGCCATGCTTTGGGAGTTGAAGTCCACGAGTCATAAAAGAGCCAAGGTTGCCTACTCCTGACCTAGTCCTTTTATTCTTAACCAATATTCTTTCTGAGCAAGGAATCAGTTTGATCCAGTGATTAAGGCAGCAGATTAGCAAGCAGGAGACTCTGAGCTCAAATCCCACCTTAGCCATGAAAGCAGGTGGATGACTTTGGGTCACCATATCACTTTCTCTTAACCCAATCCACCTCACAGGGTTGTTGTTGTGAGGCAAATAGGAGGAGGAAGGTGTGATGGATATGTCTGCTACCTTGAGCTATTTGTAAAAACAATAAAGGTGAGATATAAACAAACAAACAAATACATAAATTAACAAATAGTTCACGTTTGCCCTATCTTACCATGCATACCATTTCTCCTGAGATTATCAACTCTCATTTACATATCATAAAGTACAGAGATAAACATTTCTACATATGACCATGTTGGTTTCCCTCAATAAATATTAATTCCTCACAACAATGCACAAGCTGCTCTCTACCTACGAACATTTGTACATCTTAACATTTCATAATCTATTTTCCCATCTTTAGTAAATATTTTCTGAAGGTACACATGAATTTATTTAACTCATCTACCTGCCTTTGCCCCTGTTAGAAGTTTTGCATCCAAAAGATATTTGCATTTTCAAACTAAATTTAAGTGCATGCTGTGAACAAATGCAAGTTTTACTGATATAATGAAAAACCTGCTGTATTTCTAATAGCGAACAGTTAGGAGTTTATTTCTTTTTGCCTTTTGATTTTTACCAAGCAAGTTCTCCTTACTTTGTGTTTTACTTACTATCAGAACAATTCTATAGTTTCCCATTCAAAAATAGTCTTTGAGTTCAGTGAGCTTATTTTTCTGTTAATGAAATTTATTTTAGTTAATAGTAGTTTTGAATAGACATGAGGAGAAATCCATTTTGAAGAATAGCTTATAAAGTTAAATATATTCAAAAAATAAAAAAGACAGGTAAATAAAAGAAATATTTAATGGCTACAATTCCTGATAATCTCAACCTTCATTTATTGAAATATTTTAAGATACAATATCAAGTTTCTATGAACTGAGCTGTACATCTAATTTATTTTTTTATCTTTGTTCCTCAAGAATTTAATAACCTGCGTAAACTTAAGCATGTTTTTTATAAGCATAAATCTGGAATATAATTAGCTTTTTCATTTATGTTTATTTGGCATGAAAGGTGAATTTATGTCAGAACAACCAGTAATTTTTACCACTTGTTAAAAGTAATAATTACAGAAACAGAATAAAATGAAGAAATAAAAATGTAATTGAGCTTTTGATGACATTGGATATAAAATGATCTTGTAGATCTTGCGGTAAGTATTCTGTAACTGAACATTTTTATTTTAAAAATAACTTTCTCCAGGCACTTGCTCAAAGAATGGTATGATCCTGTTGATTGCATTTTTCATGGCATATTATGTTCTTACGTTTTCATGCTTTATTTTTGATTATTTGTTCACTGTGTTATTTTACACGAAGATTGTAATTGTGTTGATTGTAAGTTGTAGATTGGATACTGATGATGAACACAGCCATGACTTTTGTGCTGAGTTAATAAGTCAAAATGATAAATACATAATAAATAAACTTCTTATACTGAGAGGGAGAGCTTTTGTGGGAGACATTGTAATTATAACAAGATAGGGGAAGATGGGGAAGATAAAAGAAAAAAGCAGTTGATGATTTCAGGTCTATCAGCTCTTCAAATCTTAGGGAATAAATAGATGGGATTTCTTTCAATCTAAATGGCGTATTGGAAGAATAATTTTCAATTAAATAAAAAAGGGAAAAATTTATTCTATAACCCCTGCATCCCAGATCATGATCAGCTTGTACTACGCCTATTGCAACAACTATTTGATTCATCGAAAATCACCATAAATTAAAAGATACCCTCATTTCGTAAGACCATTTCACTTTAAAATAGGAAGTAATATTTTGATGTACTCTTGAGTGGCCATTATTTATTTCCATACCTATCCTTCTGAAATTAGTTCCTAGTATAGTGATAGAGGGATATAATTGCCCCATCAATTATGACAGTGGCCCCCAATCTTTTGGGCACCAGGGACCCGTTCCATGGAAAGAGGTTTTTCTATGGACTGGAGGAGGCATGGTTTCGTGTGCTGCCTGCATCCCACAGATGGGGCTTCACTTGTTTGTGTGGCCTGGTTTCTGGAATGCCATGAACTGATGCCTTGAATTAGGACATTGTGAAAGTTTTTATAAGAAATGTAGAATAGAATCTTTCTAAGTAACTATACCATTGCATTACTCTTTTGTTTTATATTTGTTTAAAACACTTTCATTTCTTAAGATAAATAGTTCTTTTGTCTGGAAAGGATAAAAAATATCTGAAAGCTGCTTAAATCTAAGAATACTTGAAAAAAATAATCCTTTATGAATTCCACTGCAAGTTTCATCCACCAATCTCACACATGTATACAGATCAGAATTTAGCTACCCGCTAGATTTCACAGTTTTTAGAATGAAGATACAGTTCTTAACTCATTCAGAAATGCATAATTTATAAATTCTCTGCCAGTGCAAGAGGTTGGGGTTAATAGTTCCAGAAAAGCCTGCATACATTTGCGAAGACTTCTTTGCACAAAATAGTGCAATTTTCTGATTATTTGGAAAGTTTTTATTTCTTATTGTTGGTGCCTCATTTCTTCAATTTTTCTTCTTGGCTTCACTTTGGAGTTTTTTAAATGATTACCTGTAAATCATTTAAAACATTGTCTTAAATATTAAACCATGCCCTTTTATTTTGTGGATAGTTTGTTTTTTTAAAACAATACTCTCTCCTTTTCCCTCACTCAAAGATCAGTATACAAATACTAGAGCATGCATTCCATTTTATTTATTGTGTTAGTGAAAATAACATATAGGAATATACTGTAGTGGGAAAGCAGAAAAATGCATATGACTTCTCTTGACTAAAAAAAAAGACTAAAAAAATAACAAACTGACAAGATTTGAAAATGAATTTAAGATTCATTTAGAGAAACTGGAATGAATTAATGACCCATTATTAGCGATGAGTAAATCTACAATGGACGTTAACCTCTGAGTAGCTATATATTAACGGGTTATACAGCAGTCATTGTATAGAATGTCTGTCATTATCAATAGTGTATAAAATAGTCATATGAGGAATCAACTGTAGGTGCCTTGTCTTCCCTGTTTTCCATCAGTTATCCCATTTCAGGAGCTCTTTGTACTTATGTTGAATCTGTCACTTGCTTATTCTATTTTGTTAGTTATATTGCTGGCTGGTAATGGAATTTGTAAATATTTAAGCATAATAAAGCAGTGATTTTTAATGCCAGCAGTAAATACATTCCATCTGGCATGTGCAATCAACATCTCTAATGACCTCAACTTACCATTTTCTTCAAATTAGGACTATCTATT